>NC_082706.1:158525180-158827341 GCF_030144855.1 Hypanus sabinus
TGGTTTCCAGTGCTGATTTGCCTGTACTTAATACTTTATTTGCTGGATAACGTGGAGGTGGTCCAGAGGTGTTGGAGACATCAAAGAAAACATTGGAGAACAATGTGGGAGGAGCACAAAGCCAAAATCACATTTATCCAATATTCTCAGGAACTCTTTCTCAACATTAGACTTCTGTGAGGAGTGAAGTCTATGCAAGTTAGGCTTCACCAAAGCAGCCTTCACTGTTACCACTGATCTTTGTCACATCTGCACACTGTTTCATTAGTGAACTTCACATCCATGTTTCATAATAAAGAAGAGATTTCATCTAATTTTTGTCTGACTTACAGTAGTGCGATCATGAAATATACTACCAAAGCAGGTTTCCCTAAAGTGAAAGAGTTCATCAACTGCACTGATACTGCAGATTCTGTACCTCTCCGGCAACCTCCTGCCAGGTATATCTTTCTGCAGCTCTGGAGAGTCTCCACGGTCTCATTGCAGAAAGAATGCATCTCCTGTACATCCATGGAGGCTCTAGTGCAAAGCACAATTGAAATCACACATAGTTTTTATGCAAATATGTGATATCCAAATGACAATAGCTTCAATTGTAGACTTTAGCCCAAAGGAGGAAAGATAGCTGAATAACTTAAAAGCCCTGAAGCCACTTGGCAGCTGCTGCTGTTATGTACCCATGGGTATCTTGTACCTGTCACATGACCATGATGTAATTGAAGCTCTGCTGGGTTGAAGAGATTGAAGAGATGAGGTAATGGTCTTGTGGTGGGGGAGTGACGTCATTTTCCCACCAGTGAGAGGTCATGTGATAGCTTTTTTCAAACGGGTATAAAAGGAGAACCCCACCCTGTGATGTGGGCAGTCCATGGTTGAATTTGGTAGTGACTCCATGCTGCTGCATATTGCGATGTTATGACGCAGTTTCATTTAAAAGTGGAGTTTTACTTTCTGCCTTAAGTCAAAGGTTATTGCCGGCAGTTTTGCCATAATACTGCCAGTCCAGTCATTGGAGAGTGAAGATTTGAAGTTCGAGAAGTTAAAGATTGAGGAAAGTTGATTTCAACAGTAAAGCAGGTTCGACCTTGTTTGATTCTCATCCGGAAGGAATTCGTCAGCTATGCCCATGATAACTCCTGTTCTGCCAGAAGAATAGAGGGTTGGGTAAAGTTTTGCCAAAGAAAGGTCAGTGTCTTTAAGCCATTTCATTTTCTTCATCATGAATCCTTTGATCGAAGTATACTTTGTCTGGGAACAGCAGTAACATGACGTGAAAGAGAATTTAAATTGTTTCAAGAAGTCTCTCCTAAGCGACTGGGTAAAACTTTGGACTTTGGTATTACTACTTCTGAGAATTGTTTTCGCTTTAAGAACTGTCCAAGCTGCCATATCACAGTTGACTTCCGGTTGTTAGTCATTTGTTTACTTTTTGGGTATTTTTTCAGCAGTGTTAAATGTTTTATTTATCATAAAAACACTATTTCAATCATATATTCATTGTTGCTGGATTGTAACACTGGAGAATTTGACAACAGAGATCCTTCAGTGAGATTTTCACTTCCTGGTGGTCCTCCTCAGGATACAAGTGCGTAACTTATTGACAGCCCCTGCATAGGAACAAGGGTTTGGGACACCAGTGGGATGGATGGGGATGGATTTGATGGCCACTCTGTGGCTGCAGATATCTTTTCTGCCTTACCCCTGAACTGCACAGTTGGAGCTGGGAACACGAACCAGATTTACCCCCTCACTCACTGAGCCAGTAAAATGGCTGGCATTTGTTCCCTCTCCTGCCACAGCTGTGATGCTCTCCTACGCACTCGCTGTCTTTATTCATTTCCAATCTGTGAACCATTCTGAGGAATGCAATGCAGTCATAACCACAGGATTGCACATGGTTAATATTTTCAGTGACACTTCCTCATGCCCCCCCCCCATTAGAACTGCACACCCTTATACACTTTCCATGTCCTCAATGACCTCTTTAATGTCTTCCTGCATTCAGAATCAGAATCAGCACCAGCATGTGATGTGAAATTTGTTAACTTGGCTGTGGCAGTTCAATGCAATATCATATTCATTGAGATTACTGCTGCTACTCAAGTTGCGCCGAGGCGCCCTGGACAATCCACAACCTAACTGCATCTCTGTCTCTCGTCTCCTTCCTATTCTCCTTTCTTATACTTTTCCCCAGCTTCCTCTGATCTCCTCCCAACTTTATTACCCCTGAACCTGCATTTCTTCATGCATAATCTCATTCCCAGAGAAATCATCATTTTCTCCCAAATCCCAAAATTCTTTTCTCTGGTCTTAATAATTCTCTACCACCACAGTCTCCCACAACATCCCTTCTCCTGATGTCCTCACTGAAGTCCTCTTAATCTCCCCATAATCTCAAAAATCCTTTCTTTCCCCGTTATCTCCCCCATAATCTGCTCCCCATTTCTCTGATTATACTTCCCTGATTGCTTTCTCCCAAGACATCCTCACCCTCTCTAGTTCCTTCTCAACTCCACCAAAATGGAGCAATGCAGAGACAAAGGCTGCTGAGCTAGTCAACGGTAAAATCTACTGCACGCGGTACTTAAAGTTTCGTCCCACTTCCCTTTCAGCTTTCTGGTTTCTATTTGTATCTTATCTTTCTCAATGGTACTCCTATTTTTCCCAGTGGGCCATCACTCAAAACTCTGTGTGCAGAAAGGGAAGAACGGGATTTGGAAAATATAAAACATATGCCTAAGATGTTAATTGTGGAGGAATGTATTTATCAGAGCTATGCAGTTGAACGTCAACATTTTTTATATATAAATTACAAACTCAGCCGTTCTGCAGGAATCACATATCTTGCAAAGTTTGGCCCAGCACTCCCCTCACATTATGAGTTATAATATACAGTATTTTTAACTGTTTAACATACCTGCACAAGGAAGGATGTCCAACTTGAAACAAGTGTAGCTGAAATTGGGTCAGATTTGGACTGATATTAGAAAATTATCATTCATTTTCTGAGAACCATATATTCACAGCATTTTATTCACTGAAACTGCATGTTTAAAGGGTCATTCATCCGGTTCATGCTAATACCCTCTCATTAGAATTCTAACTAGTCACTCAGATAGTCAACTGTAACCTCTCGGAGCTACTTTAGGTCAGACAGATATGTTATGAATAGAGTTTCAACACAAACTATTGGACTATTTTCAAAACACTCGTTTGCTTTATTGCTGATTAAGCCAACATGTATTTAAGTCTTTGATTCTCAACTAAATCTGTACAATTTTACATTAATCCTTGAACTTGGCAAATCAGTATGGCAGTACTGAACTAATGACACAAAGCCACTGCTGTGTAAAGCAATCGTTTGATGCGTTGGCCATCACCAATGCAAAAGTTGTAGATAACAAAGATAAAAACCCATAAGCATCTTTGGTGTCCTTTTTTCAAATTCATAGTTACCTTTGGATCATACTCGTGTTTGCATAATTGTTACGGGACCATTGGCAGCAAGGCAGGCTAAAACCAGCCAAACATATTGAATATATCAGTCTAAAATGAAGATGAACATATATAAAGACATAAACATATCTTTGCAGCATATGAATCATTTTATGTACTGTACATCCAATAAAACTACATACTTGTCTGATGGAAGCTCATCTCAAATACAGTGACTTACTTCCTGTACCTGATAAAGTGGCCACAGTGTAATTTCATGGCTTTCTGCGACTAGAGCCCATTCACTTCATGGTTCAACATATTCTGCATTTAAATATTCTTCTGCACACCCCTGTTGTAACACATAGTTATTTGAGTCATGGCTGCCTTCCTGTCAACTTGAACCACTGTCCTCTGACCTCTCTTATTAACAAGACATTTTCACCCACACAACTGTTGTTCACTGGATTTTTTTTTGTTTTTCTCTATAATTTCTGGAGACTTGTGCTTGAAATCCCAGGAGATCAGCATTTTCAGAGATACTCAAACCACCCTGTCTGACATCAATAATCATTCCACAGTCAAGGTCACTTTCCTTTCCTTATTCTGATGTCTTGGTCTGAACAACAAATGAATCTCTCTGCCATGTCAGTTGGTTTTATGCATTAAGTTGATGCCATTTGATTGGCTGATTAGATATTTGCATCAACAGGCTGGTGTACCCAATAAGGTGGCCACAAAGTGTGGTTAGAATTATGTCGTAATAACCAAAGCTGAAATACAGACTGAGTTTCCAAGTGAGAGGTGCTAGGCCTGCTTAAATTGGACCCAGATCTCATGTTAGTAGCTATTGTAATCCTCCTGACCTTCACAGGCAACTCAGCCAGTGTTTGTGCCTCAGTTTTGACCGGTAATCCTCTCAGAATCAGGATCAGGTTTACTATCACTGACATATGTCAAGAAATTTGTTGCTTTGTAGCAGCAGTACAGTGATTACTTAAAATATAAGTTATGATAAGAAATATACACAAAAAAGTAGAACAAAATGAGGTAGTGTTCATGGACCGACCATTCAGAAATCAGAATCAGAGTCATGCTTATTATCACCAGCATCTAATGTGAAATTTGTTAATTTAGCAGCAGCAGTTCAATGCAATACTTAATATAGAAGAGATAAATAAATAAAATAATAAATAAGTAAATAACAATACATGCATATTGAATAGATAAAAAGTGGAAAAAACAGAAATACTGTATATTTAAAAAGTGAGGTAGTGTTCAAGGGTTCAATGTCCATTTAGGAATCGGATGGCAAAGGTGTTGAATCGCTGACTGTGTATGCCTTCAGGTGGTACGTCATACCTGATGGTAACAGTGAGAAAAGGGCATGCCCTGGGTGCTGGAGGTCCTTAATAGATGCTGCCTTTCTGAGACACCGCTCCTTGAAGATGTCCCGGATATTTTGTAGGCTAGTACCCAAAATGAAGCTGACTAGATTTACAACCCATGGCAACTACTTTTGGTTCTGTGCAGTAACCTCCATCCCCCCCCCCACCCCATACCAGATAGTGATTCAGCCTGTCAGAATGTTCTCCATGGTACATCTATAGAAATTTTTGAGTGTATTTGTTGACATGCCAAATCTCTTCAAACTCCTAATGAAGTATAACCGCTGTCTTGCCTTCTTCATAACTACATCGATATATTGGGACCAGGTCAGATCCTCAGAGATTTTGACACCCCGGAACTTGAAACTGCTCACTCTCTCCACTTCTGATCACTCTATGAGGATTGTTCCTTCGTCTTACTCTTTCTGAATCTACAATCAGCTCTTTTGTCTTACTGACATTGAGTGTCATGTTGTTGCTGTGGCACCACTCCACTAGTTGGCATATCTCACTCCTGCACACCCTCTCGTCACCACCTGAGATTCTACCAACAGCAGTTATATCGTCAGCAAGTTTATAGATGGTATTTGAGCTATGCCTGGCCACACAGTCATGGGTATATAGAGAGTAGAGCAGTGGGCTAAGCAGACACCACTGAGGTGCACCAATGTTGTTTGTCAGTGAGGATATGTTATCACCAATCTGCACAGATTGTTGTCTTACAGTTAGGAAGTAGAGGATCCAATTGCAGAGGGAGGTACAGAGGCCCAGGTTCTGCAGCTTCTCAATCAGGATTGTGGGAATGATGGTATTAAATGCTGAGCTATAGTCAATGAACAACATCCTGCCATAGGTGTTTGTGTTGTCCAGGTGGTCTAAAGCTGTGTGGAGAGCCATTGAGATTGCGTCTGCTGTTGTCCTTTTGTGGTGTTATGCAAATTGCAATGGGTTCAGGTCCTTGCTGAGGCAGGAGTTCAGTCTAGTCATGACCAGCCTCTCAAATCATTTCATCATTGTTGATCTGAGTGCTACCAGGCAAGTCATTACGGCAGCTCGCGTTATTCTTCTTAGGCACTGGTATAATTGTTGCCTTTTCGAAGCAAATGGGAACTTATGCCCGTAGCAGTGAGAGGTTGAAAATGTCCTTGAATACTCCCGCCAGTTGGTTGGCACAGGTTTTCAGAGCCTTCTTTCAAATCTTTCTTTCAATCTCTTTCTGGGAAGCATTGTCCTTGGAGGACCTTTGAGAAAATAGTATGATATTGTTCGGAATATAACTTGTAATTGTCAAAAATGTCCATCATTATGTATGTGCCAAAAGCAATTTATAAGCTCAGAAAACTGAAGAGAAACCTCATTATAGAGACAATCACATTCTGGAGTCATGGAAAGACATGGCATGGAAACTATAATCCTACCACAACCTATTGTATTTACTTCATATCTCCATCAAATCAAAGTTTAAAGTAAATTTATTATCAAAATACATATATGTCACCATATACAACCCTGAGATTCATTTTTTACAGGCATACTCAATAAATCCATAACAGAATAATAACCATAATAGAATCACTGAAAAACCACACCAACTCGGTCATTTAAATGGTTTGCAAATAGCAACAAGCTATGCAAGTACGGAAAGAAAGAAATAATAATACATAAATAAGCAATAAATACCTAGAACATGAGATAAAGAGACCTTGAAATTGAGTCCATTGGTTGTGGGAGCATTTTAGTGATGGGGCAAGTAAAGTTAGTCCCTTTGGTTCAAAACCCTGATGGTTGAGGAGTAATAATTGTTCCTGAACCTGGTGGTGTAAGTCCTGAGGACCCTGTACCTTCTTTCTGGTGGGAGCAGCAAGGAGGGAGCATGTCCTGGGTGGTGGAGGTTCCTAACGATGGATGCTGCTTTCCTCCGACAACACTTCATGTAGATGTACTCAGTCGAGGGGAGGGCTTTACGATGAGATGGACTGTATCCACTACTTTTTGTAGTATTTCCCACTTGAAAGCATTGGTGTTTCCATACCAGGCTGTGATGCACCCAGTCTATATACTCTTCACTACGCATCTACAGAAGTTTGTCAAAGTTTTAGATGTCATGCTGAATCTTCAGAAACTCCAAAGAAAGTGGGGTACTACCATACTTTCTTCATAAATGCACTTTCATGCTCGGCCCAGGACAGGTCCTCCAAAATAATAACACCAAGGAATTTAAAGCTGCTGACCCTCTCCACCTTCTCTGATACTCCATACAACTCCCCATTCCCCCCACAGATTCTATCACTCATCTACGCAATTTATAGCAGCCAAAATAACCTGAATATTTTTAGGATATGGGTGGAAACGAGAGCAACCATAGGAATCCCACTCAGTCACAGGGAGAATTTATAAATTCCATACTGATAGCACTAGAGGGCAGCATTGACCTTGGGTAACTCACACAAGATGCTAGAAGAACTCAGCAGGTCAGGCAGTATCAATGGAGAAAAATAAACTGTCAATGTTTTGTGTCAAGATCCTTCATTGGGACCTGGGTAACTGGAGCTATGAAGTAGTAGCAATACCAGTTGTACCCATTTTGCCACCTTGGGCTTTAGAATTCCAATCCTTCTCAGAGTCATAGAGCACAGAAGCAGGATCTTCAGCCCATCAGTTTAGTGCTATCCTGTTTTCTGCCTAGTTCTATCTACTCATACCTAGACAATAGCCCTCCATACCCCTCTCATCCATGGAACTATCAAATTTTTTTTTAAATGCTGAAATTGAACCCATATCCACCACTTCCATTGACAGCTCCTCATTCAACACCTGGACCACTCTCTGATCAAAGAAGATCCCCCCTCAGGATCTCCTAAAATATTTCATCTTTCACCTTAAACCTTAGTTCTGGTCTTATCCAACCTCAGGGGGGAAAGACTGCATGTATTTACCCTATCAATGCTTCTTATAATTTTGTGTGCTTCCAAGATCTTCCCTCATTCTTCTACACTCCAAGGAATAAGGTCCTAACTTATTCAACCTTTCCTTATAACTCATGTCCTCAAGTCCCAATACCATTCTTGTAAAGTTTCTCTGCATATTTTTTAAGCTTGTGATATCTTTCCTGTAGGTAGTTAACCAGAACTGCACAATACTTCAAATATTGCCCTTACCTACAGTATGTCTTAAACAACTTCAACACAACATCCCATCTCCTGTACTCCACTTTTGCCTCTGACCCTCCCAACCCTCTACCCTTCCCTGACCCCAGTTCCAACTTTTGCCATGTCTTCGCCATCCCCTCTGAGGCAAAATGTTCTTAGCCTTACCTTTGTCCCCCTGCATTGACACCTTAGTGAGTTCAGCACAGCTCTCCTTCTATTACACCCCCTCCCACCCACCTTTGAGCCTACTTCCCTGACAAGGGTTCTCCACATCCTCACCGGAGATCCCTCCTCCTGTACTGAACCTTACTCCACTTTTTGGACACCCCACTCTGACTTCCTGCCCACACTGGATATATTTCAGAGAAGGGGATGCTGTTGTAGTCTGGCAAAGTTGCAGAAGCTAGACAACAAGTCTCAGATGCCTCTTCTTACTTATTCCTTGAAAAGGACCCCACTCAGGAGCATCAAGGCCATTGTCTCCTGCACTATCACTAGCTTTGAGTTTAGTGATCACCCATCTATTGCCACCAGCCTCAGTTCCCATACCCCACACTGCTCATTTCTACCTCCTACCCAATATTCACAAATCTAACAGGCTCAGTATTCCCATTGCTTCTGTCCACTCCTACCCTAATGTCCATATATACCTCAACTCAATTTTGTCCCCCTTGGTTCAGTCCTATCCTACATAACTCCATGACACTTCACATACTCTCCATCACTTCAGTAACTTTCAATTCCCCAGCCTGGATAGCCTTATTTTCATCATGGACATTCAGTGCTTCTATCTCCCATTGGAAAAACTTTAACATATTCTGGTTCTTTCTGGTCAACAGGATCTCTTCATGTAAGGCCAAATCTTTATCTATATTTAAGGCAGAGGTTGATAGATTCATGATTGGTCGGGGCATGAAGGGATAGGGGGAGAAGGTAGGAGATTGGGGCTGAGAGAAAAATTAGATTGGCCATGATAGAATGGCGGAACATACTCAATGGTCCAGGTGACCTAATTCTGCTTCTATATCTTATGGTCTAACAAACCTAACCTTCTCAAAATACTCTGTTAGTTTTGTTAGTCATGGCCTACTATGCACAAAGCCATACTGACTCTATTTATATCAGGCCCTGTCTATCCAAATACTTATATCTTGTCCCTCAGATTAGCTTACAATAATTTACCCATGACTAACACCAGAATAACCAGCCTTTAATTTCTCTTAAACAATTGTTTATTTTTAAACAACAGAACAGCATTAGCTGTCCTCCAATTCTCTACCACCTCGCTCATGGCTAAAGACATTTTTAATATAACTGCTAGAGCCCCTGCAATTTCTGTAATAATGCTCTGCAAGCTCTAAGTGGATACTTACTCAGGTGCCAGGCATTTATCCACCTAATGTGCCTCAAACCAGCAAGCACCTCCTCTAGATGGGATCCATGACCTCACTACTCTTTTGCCGCAGTTCTATAAAACCTGTGACAATCTTCCAAGAAGTACAGATGCAAAAAGTTCATTTACAGCCTTCCATATCTCTTTTGGTTCCATGCATAGATGACCCCGCTAATCTTCAATTTTGTCCCCTGTTATCCTTTTACTCTTAATATATCTATAGGAGTCCTTGACATTCTGTTTCACATGGAATGTTAAACATTCCATGTTTACCCATGTTCGAAGTTCATCTACTTTACCTACTTATCTACAGCAGACCTTGCTCTGAAGAATACACAATTCAGCACATTAGTTCCACCATTCTCAGCGTTACAGTTATTGACTTTGCAAAGAGACTTATTAACAAGCCACTCTACTTGCTGACCTGCCCCTCAAGTTCCACCCCTTCTCTGGCTGCAACTCTAATTTAAACCCCTCTGGAGCAGCACTGCCAAACCTTCCTGCAAGGATATTGGTTTCCTTCTTGTTGAGGTGCACACCATCTGATTTGTACAGATCCCACTTTTCCTGTAAGGGAGCCTAATGATTCAAAATCTGAAACCCTCCCTCCTGTACCATTTCTTTAGTCTCAGGTTAAAATGAATAATCTTCCTATTTCTTGCCTCACTTGCAAAATCACTGTCTGATACGGCATGAAATTTGTTGTTTTGTGGCAGCAGTACAGTGCAAAGACTTAAAAGTTCTATAAATTACAAAATAAATAGTGCAAAAATGAAGGAATAATGAAGTGGAGTTCATGGGTTCATGAACCATTGAGAAATCTGATGTCAGAGGAGAAGAAGCTGTTCTTAAATTGATAAGTGTGGGTCTTCAGGCTCCTATATCTTGACCTGATGATAGTAACGAGAAGAGGGCATGGGATCGCCATTAGTAGTCACATGACCTCTCTTTTAAGATAGGTACATGGAGCTTGGAAAAATAGAAGGCGATGTGGTAGGGAAATTCTAGGCAGTTTCTAGAGTAGGTTATGTGGTCGGCACAACATTGTGGGCCGAAGGGCCTGTAATGTGCCATGGATTTTCTACATTCTATGTTCTAAGTGTGGTGCAAGACATTCTGCAGACTTCATCAGGAACTTGCTCAGATGTTGCAACAACCAGGTGAGTCGAAGCTAGACATCAAGTTGGATTAGTTATCACACTATTATTGAATTTGTGGGATTGCCTACATTTGCTGGTAATTATGGGTTGACTGCATGAATATTCATACTTGCATACATTATTTTGCTACAATTAATGAAGAATGAGCATTTTTCTCAAAGATGTTTATATACATACAATGGATTCCAGTTAATCGGATAGCTGCTTATTTGGGATAATTCCTATAAAACACAAACTAATCGAGAAAATGCTGGGATTCACTTAAATTACTTTGGACATTTCGCTGCTTGGCACAGGGGGCTGTTACCGAACAGCTTCTAACTAGTGTCTGTCATGTGTACTTGTGTGGCCATTAGACACTACTCTGTGCTTATAGGGAAAAGATTTGAAGTAGTATCAGTCGTGTATGTTTCTGTTCAAAAAGTAGTAATTTTTGCCACTGATACTTGGCAAGAAACAAACAGTAAGGCAATTCAGAACTGTCTTTGCATTTCAAACATTCAGGCTTGGAGGTGCTAGAAACAACTGAGAGTGAAAATGAAATGATTTCTATATTTCAGCAAGTACTTGAAGGTATTGACAATTATCTTGAAAGTTGCAATGAAAATGAAGATCTGGAAGGTGCATTCATTGGAAGAGTTGTATGAATGCAGTACATTATCTGCACGGTGTCTGCACTGATTTTGTTCATTTACAGTTAATCAAAAAAATATGGTGGCGTACATCGAAATCCTCTGTGGGTCAATATTAGGAACTAATACACAGTTTTATAGTACTGTAGTGGTATTAGCAGTGTCCTAATTTGTTCTGTATTTTATTCAAATATCTAATTAGTTACCTAGTTAAGTGGCAGATTGTCTTTTTTATACCTATTTAACTATTTTAATGACAATTCAGCTAATTTGGGCAGCCGCTTAATTGGGCCAAAATGTACTGGTACCGATATATCCCAATTAACCACAATCTATTGTAAATGTGGCAGGACTATGGAAATGGGAAAGGTTTCTGGTACCATCACAAAATTAATTTAGATGTGTTCACTCTTGTAAAATAACAAGTATGTTTTTTTAAAAATATATTTGGGTCTTTAGGATTTAAATAAATAAAATGTTCTACTGCAGAATTTGGAATGTCTAACAGTTACATAAATAAATTTTTTGAAGAAATTTCAAATAAAATTTCAACACTGTGGTAATAATTACTAAGCATTTTAGTAATGTTTATGTTAGAAGAAGCATCTGCTGCCCAGATGGTTCAATTTTTGTTCCTATATCTCTTGTGGAGTCTTCAATTACTCCTTTCATTCTACACACTATTGAAGTGAAACATTTTATTTCTTCCTTAACACAATGATCAGATGAACAACAAATGAGGTAAGAAACTTCCTACTTTCCTTAAATATCTTCAGTGGCATTGCCAATTATATGATCAGTGCATGTTGTGATCATTATTAGAACTGCCAGTTTAGACAAGTGCATGGTAGAATAATAGTCTATCATTTCCACAGGCCAAGATTTTTTAAATGAGGAAAACCGGATAGGCTTACTACGTATATAATTTTTAATATTAAAGATTAGCTTTATTTGTCACATGGATATCAAAACATCAAAACATACACTGAGATGCATCATTTGCATCAACAATTAATCCAGTCCAAGGATGTGCTGGGGCCAGCCCGCAGAGGCTTCCACTGCAAGCATACCATGCCCACAACTTTCTAGCCCATGTGTCTTTGGAGTGTGGAAGGAGCCCAAAGTGCCTGGAAGAAATCTGCACTCAGGGGAGAATGTACAAATTCTTAGAGTCATAAAGTCATAAAGAAGTACAGGACAGAAGCAGAATCTGCGGCCCATGTGGTCCATGCTGAAACCATTTAAACTGCCTACTCACATCAACCTGCACTAGGAACATAGCCTTCCATATCCCTGCTATCCATGTACCTATCCAAACTCCTCTTAAATGTTGAAATTGAGCTCATATGCACCACTTGTACTGACATCTTATTCCACACTCCCACAACCCCCGAAGTGAAGAAGTTTCCCCTGATATTCCCCTTAAACTTTTTAACTTTCACCTTAAGCCTCTGGTTGTAGTTCCACCCAGTCTCAGTGGAAAAAGCCTGCTTGCATTTACCCCTCATAATTTTGTATATCTTTATCACATCCCCTCTCAATCTACTTTGTTCTAAAGAATACAGCCCTAACCTATTCAGTCTTTCCTGATAATTCAGCTCCTCCAGACCCAGCAACATCCTTGTATATTTTCTCTGACTCTTTCAACTTTATTTATATCTTTCCTGTAAGTGGGTGACCAAAACTGCGCACAATACTCCAAATTAGGCCTCACCAAAGACTTATACAACTTCATCGTAACATACCGTCTTCTGTATTCAGTACATTGATTAATGAAGACCAATGTGCCAAAATCTTTCTTTATGATCCTATACATGTGGTGCCACTTTCAACAAACTATGTACCTGTATTCCCAGATCCCTTTGTTCTACCACACTCCTCAGTGCCAAACCATTCACTGTGTAAGACCTACCAATGCTTGACCCTACTGAAGTGCAAAACCTCACACTTGTCTGTATTAAATTCCATCTGCCATTTTTCAGCCCACTTTTCCAGCTGATGCAGATCCCTCTGTAAGCCATGATAGCCTTCCTCACTGTCCACTACACCCCCAAACTTGGTCATCTACAAACTTGCTGATCCAGTTATCCACATTATCATCCAGATCATTGACATAGATGACAAACAACTGACCCAACAGTGATCCCTGTGGCACACAACTAGTTACTGGCCTCCAGTCAGAGAGGCAACTATCTACTACCACTCTCTGGCTTCTCCCACAAAGCCAATGTCTAATCCAATTTACTTTCTCACTCTGAATGCTGAGCGACTGAACCTTCTTGACCAGCCCATCATGTGGGACCTTGTCAAATGCCTTGCTAAATTTCATGTAGACAACATCCACTGCCTTACCTTCATCCAGTTTCCTGGTAACTCCCTCAAAAAAACCTGTAAGATAGGTTAGACGCGACCTACCACACATGAAACCATGCCGATTATCCTTAATCAGTCAATGTCTATCCAAATACTTATATATTTGGTCCCTTACGATTCCTTACTATAACCTTCCCACAAATGATGACAGACTCACCGGCCTATAGTTTCCTAGTTTCTGTTTAGAGCCTTTTTTAAACAACAGAACCACATTGGCTATCCTCCAATCCTCTGGTACCTCTCATATCTCTAAGGTTGTTTTAAATATCTCTGCTCAGGCCCTGGCAATTTCTGCACTTGCCTTCTGTAGGGTGTTCGCAGATAGTGGCAGGAAATAAACACTGGTTGATCACACTGTAAAGTGTTATGCTAGTTGCTAAGCTACTGTGCCACCTTGTTTTTTTTCATTCAAGATCAAAAGAAAGCCATGCTCTAAATAACTAATATCATTGATTGCATAGTTGCTTATTTATTGCTGTGATATACTACAAAATTTCACTTTTTCATATTCATAATGGATATCATAATTTCCCATTAGCTGGAGCAGTTTGTAACTGTTCTACAATATTCAAGTTCAGGAGTGCAACCATATCGGCAAATGGTGAATTTACCATTTTACATTCGCTTCCATTCTGGTCAGAATGAGGTTTTGAACCTTAAGCTCATGACTACTGTGCCAGTCAGGAAATGTAGTTATTGCATTACTTACAAACTAATCTTGTAACACAGTGTTAAATAGTTCTTGCAAGCAAATTATTATCAGAAAGTTGATTAATAATAATCACACAAAGCTGTTGACTGCTCTGAGGTCAAATATTATTAAAACATATGAATTATTCATAGTTCAAAGGTTTATTTTCAACAGACCAGACTTTTGACCCCCAGAGATAGAAACACCACCTTCAAGATCAGTGGTTCCAAACTGGGCCTTACCAACATCCCCCCCCCCCAGAGATGGTGGGAGTTTCTAATGGGAAGATAAAGATAAAGGGGGTGGTGGGGTAGCATTTGGTACAGTAGCAAAGAGAATAGCTGAGGGATGACAGAGTTAATTTAAGAAATGAATTACATATTATAAGTATTCGATCCTCATTGCCTCATAATTGACCACAATGATCATGTAATCACCTCATCTCCTCCAAACCCACTGTTCTCTTAGACTTTACTCAAAGCATGTTATAGCTGTGGAAAAGCAATGTGATGCTTCTGTAGATGGCACATGATGAGAAAACTGGATGGAAGAAATTGTGTTATTCTATGGCCCAGACCATACATCATTGCCATTCACTACTGTAGTACAGTGTTAGCTAGTACAATTCTCACACTCCAACCATGCAGTGACGCAATTCCTGTGAACTTGGGTATAGCATTCAATGGGGTAATGTTCAGAATCTACTCTTTGAGCAGTCTTGACTGCATTTCTTTAGCCCATAGCTGAACCAAAATATCGCTACCCCACTTTCTGCTCCTTCAGGCAGAACGTCAGGATTTGCCTGAGCTATGATGACATCATAACTATCCCCTTTATTGATCGTAGTACTTGAGGTTGGACTTAAAATATAGGTGATTGATTGTGGTTGTTAATCCATGATGAAAAAGGCAGAAACAGACCAAATGAACAAGACTGAAGACAGTATAGGGTGGAATATCTGAAATATGGATTTATACCAGCACCAGGCAAACAGCAGCAGCTAATGTGTCTACTGTGTCACAAAGTTTTTTTCAAATGAGGGAATGAAACTATCCAGGCTCCTTGAGCATTTTAAGAAAATATACTTTGATAAAGCAAACAAGAATTTAACTTATTTTCAGTTACTTTATGAAAACTTTCAGAAACGGAAAACTCTTCAAAACATGTTTTCCAGCACTTCACAACAAAACAAAAATGGTTTTTGTGCTTCATGCATTTCATTGCGCATTACTAAATCTGGAAAGCCCCATAAATTGGAAAAGATCTGATTCTGTCAGCAGTAAGGAAGGTTTTGAGTACGATTTTGCACAAATCACCAGATCAATTCCACTCAGCGACAACTCTGTTCAAAGATGAATAGATACAATGTCTAAGAACGTGGACACACATTGTATAATGTACTTAGGATAGCAGAATTTGCTTTGCAGTTGGATATCTCAACTTAACCAAGCAACAAATCTTTGCTTCTTGCTTATGTTTGCTTCATAATAGATGAAAACATAATTCAAGAATTGTTATTTGAAAGGGGACCAGAAACAGGGGGAGACAATATTTCATGTTGCTGAGCAATTTTTCAAAGAGAAGGACATTCTGCTTACCAACGTTTTTCCTTATGCAACAATGGGCACTATCAATGACAGGACACCACTGTGGAGTTATTACATTCTTGAAAAAAGCTGAACCTAACATATTTACTCTTCGCTGTGTAATTCACAGACAACAACTTGTCGCAAAAAGCCTAAGTGATTGGCTGAACAAATTATTAAATAGCATTAAATGAAATTAAGACCCATGGTCTCAATTACAGACTATTTCAGGAGCTTTGTATTGAGAATACTGAACGGTTTGAATGCTTGTTGTTGCACATGAGAAGTCAGATGGTTCTCAAAAGTTAGTTGCCTGAGATGCCTTTATGTGTTTTTTGAAACTGAGATAAAATTCTTTGAAGGCTTGAATGCTTCATGCAGTAATCAACTCACGAATGATAGACATTACATTGCAGGATTATTACATTTGTCAGGATTATTTTCAAAACTTAAGGAAATGATATTAATCTTATCAAAGTCAAATCAGGCATCTCCACATTTCTATCCAAGTTAACCCTATTTAAGTGCAACATTGGCTGTCATGACCTTTTCGAATTTCTGGGCTTCAAAAGAAGAATTGGAAGAGAAAGAAAGGATATCAGATGATCTTCAAGTATCTGTACCCACCTGGCTGAGGTACATAAAGACATGTCAGAGAGATTTCAGGATCTTCTCTTGATCCAAATTCCTGATTCGGTAATTAATCCATTCCTGAACATTTGTAATGAGGAATTAACATTACAAGTGGAGAAAGAACTAATCTCACTACAAAATGACTTTGAGCCAAAGCAAAGGTTCAAAAAATCACATCAAGGCTCTTGTTTGCAGAAAGAAATCGCTGAACGCCATCTTGCACTGTGGAAGAAGGTCAATATGATCTTTACTGCATTTCCAACATCATGCTTAATGGAGCACGGTTTCAGTTCAGTAGCACAATTTCCTTCAAAGTAATGAAACAGACTGCAAATTACTAAACGTGGGGATCTGAGACCTCCTTCTGGGTGTAATTCAGTCTGATATTGAGAAGATGATATCGCTGCATCAAGCCCATCCATATGGGCTTTCATTCTCTCTCTCTCTCTCTCTCTCTCTCTCTCTCTCTCTCTCTCTCTCTCTCTCTCTCTCTCTCTCTCTCTCTCTCTGGTAAAGACCTTGTTGTGGGACTTTTGACAGCAACTTGGTTGCAGTCACAGCTCTGAGTCAAATTCTGGCAGAACGCATCGATATATTTTGTATTTATTTATTTTGTCTGGGATTGCCCACTGCAGGCACAACTGAGGCTCTCATTCCAACTGGGCAGAAATTGAGCCGAACGTAGCACTGAGTAGTAACATTCTAACTGAATATTTATGAGGTAAATTTCTGCTTCAGTTTTTCCCAGGATATCTTCCTTATGCAAAGCAGCATTATAAATACTAATCTTCAACCCCCATTTTCTTTTAAAATGCTAGATACTTGGAATTTTATTTTCAAACTAAAGCAAACAGGTAGTAGGTCATATTTCTGGTATCTGTGAGGATAATTCATTAAAAGTGGTTAAATTATGACTAATAGAATAAACATGGCAAGGACCCTAAATAACCAGTCACTAGCTAAATTCCTTTCTATATAGAGTGTGGAAATGTAGGTGTCGTATTTGCTGCTCTGTGCTGTTTGCACCACATAATATAAAATGTATTTCTGTTGCAAATTTTGTTCATCTGGTTTAATTTCAACAGAGAGTAAATTGTAAGATTATAAAGATGATGGGCTAGGAGGGGTAAAAATTCCGGTATAGCTTACATTGGTGATCAAAGTCATTGGCTAGTAGGAGGGTTTCTATCATATTCCCAGTGCAGCTGCAATGCCAGAGTGGCACCACTCAAAGGGAATTTGGAGTCCTAGAATTAAGTCTGCATCCGAGTGAACTGCAATTCTCACTCCAGCTGACTGATCCACAGACTTACAGAAGGTAAACGCAATTTGCATTTAGAGCCCTAAATTCAGTGTCAAGGTGTGACTGACTAAGTCACTCAAGATATTCAGTACGGCAAGCAAACATTCCCTTGGAATCCTCCTCGGTAGAATTACTAAAACTGAAAGTCCATCAAATTTTTCCTCTACTAGGAACATTAGATGATTCAGAGCAATTTCACCAACAATTTCCAATATTTTATGCCTGACAAATGTCTCCTTTGATGTACATATTTATAAAGGGAGCACATTCTAGCTGTTAGGATACCCCTGAAAGATCAAGTGCCTGTGTTGGGACAGGCTATTACACACAAATAGTCTAAAAGCTTCTGAAGACAGAGAACCAGACTCCCAAGATTGGTGTTGTAAGGGCTGATTCAAATATCCCAGTTATAGGCTGATGACCGTGTTTGAAAAGCTGAGTGACAAAATTTAGTCTGAGCTGGCAGCCCTCCTTGATCTCTGGATGAAGAGTGCATATTAACTTAGCTGAAGGTTTATTTTGTATATATTTACAGTATAAGAGCTTCCCATTTCTTTTGTGCTGCAGGGAATAAAGTCCTAACCTATTCAACCTTTCCCAATAACTCAGATCCTCATGTCCCAGCAAAATCCTTGTAAATTTTCTCTGTATCCTTTCAAGCTTCTTGATATATTTCATGTAGGTAGATAACCAGAACTGCACATAATAATACACTACTGTACTATACAACTTGACCACAACATCACAACTGCTCTAATCAATGCTCTGATTTATGAAGGTCAATGTGCTAAAAATGCTCTTTACAATCTTATCTACCTGTGCTGCTACTTTCACAGAATTATGGATCTGAATTCCTTTTTTCTACCGCACCCCTCAGAGTCCTGTCATTGATAGTGTAAGTCATGGTTTGACCTCCCAAAGTGCAACACTTCACACCTATCTGCCTTAAGTTCCACCCGGCATTTTCCGCCCATTTTTCCAGCTGATTTAAGTCCTGCTTCAAACATTGATGACACACCTCATTGTCCACCATGCCCCTAATCTTGATGCCATCTGCAAATTTGCTAATCCAGTTTACCATATTATCATCTAAATCATTAATATAGATGATAAACATTAATGGACCCACCAGTGGTTCCTGCAGCCCTCCAGTCAGAGAGACAACCATTTACTACCACCCTTTGGTTTCTTCCACAAAGCCAATGTTGGATCCAATGGAGAGAGAATCTCAGAGCATAGACCCAAATTGATGAAGGCATAGTCATCAATTTATGCCTAAATACAGAAGATGAAGGATATTGAATGAGGAGATTCAACCTCTTTTGTGGGATTGTCTGTGGTGTCAGAATGCCCATGGTGTGGTTGCTACAGGAGACGATACTGTGTGGGACTCACAGTTGGTGTGATGATCAGTTTGTATGTTTTTCAGAGTAAATGTTACAAGCAGAAAAATCAGTATTTCTGTTGGTCTGGAGCTCTCGTTGATCTTTCATGTGAAATCATGAAATTTATTTGGCAAAACTTTATTGTTCTTGGAGATTACACCTGCTTCTTCTAATGTTGGCCATGGCAGCTATCCTGAACTGTCTGGTGCATGAGCTTCCTCTTGCCACCTTCAATGACCCACTGAGTAAACTCTCTTCTCTCTTCTCCACTCTCTTCTCCCCGTCACCTCTGCTACCATTCCACAGCAGCAGCAGCACTGAGTGTTGCTCTGCTTTGAGGCTGCTATAGGGAATGTGCCTTTAAAAGCTGATGCCCTCAGACAAAGTGATTCCAGCTGCAGTGAATGTGGTCCGACTGGGAACCACACAAATCCGACTTCAGCACATATAAACCACCTAAAAGCTGTTTCTATTATATTTATGGCTGATCCCAGTATTTTGCCTAAAGGAACAATGTGCAGCATAGAATTTGCACATTTAAAGAGGTGGTTAAAAATGTCATTAAAATTCTCTGTGATTATCATACCTGCCTGAAACATTAAACCTTGTATTTTTCTTACAGGAATTCAGGAAGGGCCTCAGTGTAATCGATGTAGAAACAACTGGGCACTAAAGTTTTCTATTCTGCTGCTCTATGTCCTGTGTGCCATGCTAACCATTACTGTAGCCATCCTGGGCTACAAAGGTAACAGAACTTCTCTATCTTCCTTTTAAGCTTTTGGTATTATTGAATGACCAATCAGTTTATGTGTTCATTATTTTAAGCCATGACCATGGATAAACCCAAGAGTGATTTACTTTTGGATCACTGTGGTTCAGAAATCAGCTGCCATTAATGTCACAGTTCAACAAGACAAACACAGCTAACGTATGATAATCATTCACTTTTAAGCTATTAGAACTATTTTAGTTTCATTCTTTCAGTGACATGTTTTCAAAAAATGGAATGCATTGGGAATGAGATAGCATGTATTTTATGAATAATAACTTCATTATGACAGCAGGTAAACTTATCTTCTATGTTGTGCTTGTCTATGTAATGTAATTCTCATTATTCAATTTGCAACTATACTCTTCATTCAAGCTTAGGGTGTATTCTTGGACAGAAGAGTTACCTCCTTAATTAAAAAGGAAACAAAATGATAAAGCAATGTGTTTTGTTATCTATAAAGCCAAATTTGGTATTTTGAACATGAACTAATTTTATTGGTGAGCCAAATATATCAAAAATGTGGATAAAGTATTCAGATTTCAATTTGTAATTAATACCAAATTTGGTTTATATATTTTAGATTTTTAAGGTACAAGGCATTTAATTATAAATGTATACACTGAATAAGGTATATGCTTATGTAGCCATTTGCTTAAATTGGTTGCATCCAATAAAGGGTCAGTGTTTCATAAGTGTTACAAAAGATAAAGATTAATCCTCACTGTGGCCGTTCACCTGTCATATTCAGTACCACCCAAAGCTCTGCATCTGTATAGTTGTTCCAGGTGAGAGGCAACTTTGTTTTCTTCTCAACTTTCATGTGTTCTGCAACTAATTCAATCTTCCAAGTCATTTGCTTTCTGTGAATGCAGTGGAATGGTGTGCTATATTAATGCTTTATGTAACATAAAGGTGAGAACCATTTCCAACCAGTGAACATTTTAACTTCTAATGATTTAATTTATCCATTTTGCTTTGGTTTATTTTGGTGTTTGTATTTTAATTTTGTACTGCGTCCAAAAGTATGAGGTTTTGGTCAGCAAAACAAAGGTAAGTAGCTTAAGTTAAACCCAAACAGAAAGGAGATACCTTTACTTTTCCTTCATTTCTCCTCTTCTTGCCTTTTAAAAAAAACCAGTTCAATATAACATTGTTTATTATCCCAGTCAGGCTTAAATCCAAGAGCACCTGTGTTTGGCAGTAACTACCTTGGAAAGATAGTGTTGTTCACTCTGATCTTAATCTCTAATCAATAAGTTTGTACAAAATACAGATCTATACAACTCAGGAATGGACCTTGAAACAAAGTGCATATATATTCACTGCTCTTCAAATACTATCTCAGGAATATTAAAGAAAGTTGTAGAGCAGTTAGTCAAATCCTTCATTGGTAAGAACCTAAAAGTGATAATCATTATATTGAGTCATAGAAAAGTATAACACAGAAACAGGTCCTTTTGCCCATCTAGTCTGTGCCAAACTATTTAAACTGCCTATTCCCATTGACCTGTACTGGGACCATAGCCCTCCATACCTCTACCATCTATGTACCTATTCAAACTTCTCTTAAAGATTGAAATCAAGTTCGCATCCACCATTTGCATTGGCAGCTCATTTCACACTCTCATGGAGTTGTCGGATGCACAACAACTTTGGCAGGGCTTGCAAGACATTACTTCTTACAAAGCCAAACTCAATAGCATGTATGGTAGTGATGCTTCACTACCAGAGGAATTCAACACCTTCTATGCCCGCTTTGAAAGGGAGAATACAACTACAACTGTGAAGATCCCTGCTGCACCTGATGAGCCTGTGATCTCTGTCTCAGAGGCTGATGTTAGACTGTCTTTAAAGAGAAGATCCTGATGGAGAACTTGGTAAGGCTCTGAAAACCTGTGCCAACCAACTGGCAGGAGTATTCAAGGACATTTTCAATTTCTCACTGCTACAGGCAGATATTCCCACTTGCTTCAAAACGGCAACAATTATACCAGTGCCTAAGAAGAATAACATGAGCTGCCTTAATGACTATCACCCGGTAGCACTCACATCTACTTTGAGAGGTTGGTCATGTCTAGACTGAACCCCTGACTCAGCAAGGACATGGGCCCATTGCAATTTGCCTATCCTTGATAGGTCAATGGCAAATGCAATCTCAATGGCTCTCCACATGGTTTTAGACCACCTGGACAACACATACACCTATGTCAGGATTCTTTCCTCTCAACCTTCTATGTTCCAAGCAATAAAATCCTGACCTATTCAATCTTTCCTTATAATTCAGGTCCTCCAGACCTAGCAACATCCTTGTAAATTTTCACTGTACTCTTTCAACCTTATTTACATCTTTCCTGTAGGTAGGTGACTAAAACTGTACACAATACTCCAAAGTAGGCCTCACCAGTGTCATACAACTTCAACATAACATCCCATCTCCTGTACGCAATACATTGATTTAAGGAAGCCATTGTGCCTGGCGTTCTTTATGATCTTATCTATCCGTGATGCCGCTTTCAAAGAATTATAGACTTGTATTCTCAGATCCCTTTGTTCTACCGCATTCCTCAGCACCCTACCGTTCACTGTGTAAGACCTACACTGGTTGATACAAGACTTCGATACGTATAACAACTGTTACAAATACTGACAAACCAAATGGTTGAATCCCTAACATGCACTTCAGCATTTCTCAAGCCATCTGCCATGAAGGTTTATATGAAAAACTTCTGGTAATTGATCGAGGAAATAATCCATCAATGGTTCTTATAAATAGCCATTTTTATTGGGGATGTTGAAGCATGAATGGGCTTGAATCATTTTGCTGCCTAGTGTGGTTAAGAGAATGTCAGGTGCGATGACTGGTGTCAAAGCAAGATGTTGCTTGGTTCACTGCTCTCAGACAATCAGTATTGTGTTGAGAAAAGAACACAGAACTGGGAAATGCATGTCTTAGTTTTGTTTTACTTGAGTGAGACACACACCTATGATGTGGTGGCATGATGGTGTATGTTATCTACATATTTTTACATATAACCTGTAATGAATTATGGAAACAACAAAGAATGCTTAATCAAACAAAATATTTACAATATTACTCAAATATTACTAAAATATTAAATATTCCTCAGACAAAGTCAGGACTCAAAAGGTTGAGCATGATATGACCAGGGTCCTGAGCTGCATATATCTCAATGCAAGAAGTATCGCAGGAAAGGTGAATGAGCTCAGAGCATGGATCAACACCTGGAATTGTGATGTTGTAACCATTAGTGAGACTTGGTTGCAGGAGGGGCAGGACCGGCAGCTCAATATTCTGGGGTTCTGTTGTTTTGGACGACAGAGCGGGAGGAATTGAAGGTGAAAGTGGGTGGTGTTTCCAGTTAGTGAAAATGTTAAGGCAGTGCTTCAGCAGGACAAACTGGAGAACTCGACTAGTGAGGGGTGAAACTGAGAAATAGGAAGGTATGACCACATTAATGGAGCTATATGACAGACCACCCAAGATTCCTAGGGACTTAGAGGAAGAAATTTGTAAAGAGATCACAGACTGTTGCAAGAAACATAAAGTTGATTTTAACTTTCCACCTATTGACTGAGTATTGCATACTGTAAAAGTTTGTCAAATGTGTTCAGGAAAGTTTCCTTTATCAGTACACAGAAATGCCAATGAGAGGGTGTATGATACTTGAACTGCTATTTGGGAACAAGACAGGACAGGTTACAGAAGTTTGTGTAGGGGAACATTTTGCACTCAGTGACCACAATGCAATTTGTTTCAAAGTAAAAATGCACGAAAATAAGTCTGGTCCACGGATTGAGATTCTAAATTGGAGAAAGGCTAACTTTAATGGTATCAGAAAAAGTTGGGCAAGTGTGGATTGAGACAGGCTGTTTTCTAGCAAAGGTGTACTTGGTAAGTGGAAGGCCTTCAGAAGTGAAATCTTGGAAGTATAAAGCTTGTATGTGGCTATCAGAATAAAAGGTAAGAACGAATCCATTAGAAGGAACCATTGAATTAAAAGTTTTAGGGAAATTTAGCTTTTGAGAGATATTGAGGCCCTGGTTAGGGAAAATAGGAACAAATGAGGTTCTTATGAATACAAGAAACGCAAGAGAACACAAGAAAGCCATCAGGAGGTCTAAAAGGCATGAAGTTCTCTGGCAGACAAAGGTGAAGGAGAATCCTAAGGGATTCTACAGCTAAGTTAGGAGCAAAAGGATTACAAGGGACAAAATTAGTCCTCTGGAAGACCAGAATGGTAATCCGTGTATGGAGCAAAAACACATGGGGGAGATCTTAAATGAATTCTTTGCATCTGTATTTAATCAGGAGATGGACAATCTATAGGAATGAGGCGAAGTGGCATCAACTTCATGGACCCAGTACAGATTACAGAGAAGGACGTGCTTGCTACCCTGAGGCAAATCAGGATGGATAAATCCCCAGGACATGGCAGGGTGTTCACTGAGGGAGATCACTAAGGGAGACAAGTGCAGAAATTGCCAGAGCCCTAGCAGAGATACTTAAATCCTTGTTAGTGGTGGTACCAGAGGAATGGAGGATAGTCAGCATTGGTCTGCTGTTTAAAAAAGGCTGTAAACAGAAACCAGGAAATTATAGGCCAGCAAGTCTGACATCAGTTGTGGGAAAATTATTTGAAGGTATTCTAAGGGACTGGATATATAAACATTTGGATAAATGAGGAATGATTGAGGATAGTCAGCATTGCTTTGTGCGTGGTATGTCACATCTAATCAATCTTACAGAGTTTTTTGATGAAGTTACGAGAAAGTGGTTGAAGGCAAGACAGTGAATGTTGTCTACTTGTACTTTAGTAAGTCATTTGACAAGCTCCCACATGGGAGGCTGGTCAAGAAGTTCCAGTTGCTTGACATTCAGGATGAGGTAGTTATTTGGATTAGATATTGACTTTATGGGAGAACCCAGAGAGTGGCCATAGAAAGTTGCTTCTCTGACTGGAGGCCTGTGACTAATGGTATGTTGCAGGGATCAGTACTGGGTCCTTTGTTGTTTGTCATCTATATCAATGATCTAGATGATAATGTGGTTAACTGGATCAGCAGATTTGCAGATGATAGCAAGGTTGGTGTGTAGTGGACAGTGAGGAAGGCTATCATGGTTTGCAGAGGGAACTGCATCAGCTGGAAAAATGGGTTGAAAATGGCAGAGGGAATTTAATGCAGAGAACTTCAAGGTTTCATACTTTGTTAAGACCAACCAGTGGATGTCTTATACAGTGAATGGTAGGGCACTGAGGAGTGTAGTAGAATAAAGGTAAGTGGGAATGTAGGTCCATAATTCATTGAAAGTGGAATCACAAGAAAGCTTTTGGCCTATTGGTCTTGATATATCAATGTATTGAGTACTGGAGGTGGCATATTATGTTGGAAGTTCTTAAGACATTGGTAAGGCCTAATTTGGAGTATTGTGTGCAGTTTTGGTCACCCACCTACTGGATAAATGTAAACAAAGTTGAAAGAATGCAGAGAAAATTTACAAGGATGTTGCTGGTTCTGGAGGACCTGAGTTATAAGGAAAGACTGAATAGGTTAGGACTGTATTCTTTAGCATGTAAAAGATTGAGAGGAGATTTTATAGAAATATACAAAATTATGAGAGGTATAGATAGGGTAAATACAAACAAGTTTTTTTTTCCACTGAGGTTGGGTGGGACTGCAACCCTTGAGGTTGGGTTAAGGGTGAGATGTGGGAAGTTTAAGGGGAACATGAGGGGAAACCTCTTCACTCAGAGGGTCATGAGAGTATGGATTGAGCTGCACAAGTGGTGGATGCTAGTTCAACTTCAATGCTTAAGACAAATTTGGACGTAGGGATATAGAGGGCTATGGTCCTGGCACAGGTCAATGGGAGTAAGCTGTTTAAATGGTTCTGATGTGGACTAGATGGGCTGAAGAGCCTGTTTCTATGCTGTACTTCTCAGAGGTCAGCTGGGGTGCAGTGATAGTTCGAGAAGAAATGGTATAAACAACTGCAGCTACTGAGAGGGCTGAAGGGACAGGAGCAATAGTCTACACTTTCCTACTGAGGGTGATTTCTTCTCGTAAAGCCATCTTGCCATGCTTTTCTCAATGGAAGCAAGTTAGTGACTATCAAAGCATCACGTGCTGGATTGTGTCCACATGGATAGGACAGAAGGACACAGCTTTAAGGATACCACATTATGTTTGGGATGGGGAAATATAACAATCACAAGTAAAGGACAGTGGAGATAAGCTTGGGGGGAACAAATGTTACAAATAGAATTCTGTATTGAGATCAAATAATGGTCACAGAGTAACTCTGTATGTAGCCACTGCAAATTTAATGACTGTTCAAAAAGTCATTTAATCACTAGATGTGCAAAGCAAGTTCCTAGACTAAATATGAGTAAGCAAAGAATATACCTAATATCCATTGCTTGATTTTCAGGATAAAAACCTGAAACTGCCTTGGATGTAAAAGACCACATTATTTATGTTCTAATGAAGGAAAAAGGATACATACTCAACCCAGAAAGAGATATATTCCACAGGGTGCTATGGTGCTGTATTTCAAGTCAAGATTATTTACTACATAGTGAACAGTTAATGGAATGATATCTGAAAAAGAGACCTGTGCAGGAATTTATTTGAGTTAAATGCCAGCCGCACTTCCTTGGTTGTGGAAATCCGATTCCTTCAGCATGAAGAATTGTTGCAGCTAGAGTCATACTTATCTGCAGAAGGTAACTAGGACAACTTTTATGCCTTTCAATGGTCCCCTAGTGCAGCTGAAGGTATGCTACTGAATCAGCTTCATGACCATTGGATCACAATGATTTCCTCAGTAAATCTTCACAGGTAAAATAGATATGTCTCCCTACCCTCCAGGAGACCATGAATTAATGGGTACACTTCCTTGTTTAAACCCCTGTTTAGAAATATTTTGTCAGAGCCACATGACAATAGCTTTCTTGAGTCATGGATGTAGATGTGGTGAACTATCCAAAGGCAGTGTGATTTGTTTCCCAAACAAAAGTACAACGCATAAGATATACTACATAGAAGATGCAATGAAGTCTAACTGGTCCTCTGTGATGTTTATGATCCACAAATGCTTTTCTGTTCTCTCCTCCTATTATCAATTCCTTTTATCCCTCCTTTCCGACATTGTGTCTCTGTCCTTCTGTTCTATTCTCTCGAATGTTGCTTCATCAATCAAAATATTTTTATAAAATTGTCTCAACCTCTTCACATCCAAGTGAGTTCCCCATTCAAATCACTGCATGGGTTAACAAGTTTACCTTGAACTCTTTATTGGATTTATTATTTTCATGTGTTCTAAAGTACAGTGAAATGCTTGTCTTGCATACCATTCATACGGATCAATTTGTTACAACAGTGTTTTGAGGTGGTATAAAGGAAAACAATAACTATGCAGAATAAAGTGTTACAGATACAGAGAAAATGCAGGTAGACCATAAACTGCAAAGCCATAATGAGGTAGATTGTGAGATCAAGAGTCCATCTTGTCATATTAGGGAACTATTCAATAGTCATATAACAGTGGGATAGAAGCCATCCTTGAGCATGGGGGCATGTATTTTTTTCAGCTTTTGCATCTTCTGCCTGATGAGAGGAGGGAGAGGAGAGAATTCCAGAGTGGGTGGAGTTTTTGATTATGCTAGCTGCTTTACCAAGACAGAAAGAAGGATGGTCAGAGCCCTTGGAGGGAGGTTGGATTCAGTGATGTGTTGAGCTGTGTCTACGACTCTCTGCAGTTTTTTGCAGTCACAGGCACAGTAGTTGCCATACCAACCTGTGGCTTATATGGACAGGCAAAAATTCATGCATAGACAAAAGTTGGTGAGGGTCAAAGGAGAAAGCTAAGATTGTTGTACTTCCTGAGGAAGTAGGGACACTAGTAAGTTTTCTTAGCTGTGGTTTCAATGTAGTTTGGATCAGAACAGGCTATTCATGATGTTTGTTCCTTAGAAATACTCATAACTTCTCAGTCCTGATATGGAGCACATGCAGATTCAGAGGCAGTAGTTCTAATCCAGTCTGTTTAAATTAGCTGATCTTAGAAAATGATGCATGTGTTCTCTACTCATGCAGAGCCAGGAGAAAGCAATTAGCAAACTACATTTTGAATTAAGAATGAAATTTGCTGTAATGAGTAAGGTGCAATGGTTCCAGAATCCTACTTTACTGCAAGTAGAGCATCTGACTTGGCAGAAGTTTTCCTTTAAATCAGACTAATGTTCCAACATTACACTTCTGGCTGCTACCTTAAACAATGTCAGCATTTCAGCACTTTTTGTTTCTTTTTCTCCTTCCGTACCAACAATTGGAAGGCTCAGTGTTTGCTGTAAGTGCAAACCTGAAAATGATGTGGCATTACTGAAATACTGCTGTTGCCACAAGATGAGGACACCTGTGTAGGAGCCATGTGTCTATTTTCTGTCTGTCTGCATTTGTATATTGTGGTAATCTGTCACATGGGTTAGGATGTGGTAGAAGCAAATGAGTATAGTTATGTATTCATGCTTCATCTTTAGGTTTGTTTGGTCTAGTTGAGAGGGGGTGAGCCACAGGGTGATATCTTTTTGAGGACCACTAATTTGAACGCTAATTGCACTATTATACCACTTGGTATTGCTAATATTGCTATTAGACCATTGTATCGCTAATTTAGTTTCATTAGTGTTTTATTACCGTAAGATCATTCATCTTTGCTGGTTTTGTAATAAAGGATTGAATGTACCTTTCTCAACTGGGAGCTTAATCATTTTGAAAGCGCATCATGCAGTGCCAACCCCTGGCTTAGGCTCTCAGCAGTTTGGTTTGTTTTCAAGTAACCACTGTAATCTGTTTCCATTTTGCTTGAAAGAAATGTCAAATGCAGGAGCTTTTACAAGAACAGCAACCTTCCATTACACAGATTGTTGGTTCTGGGCCACTGTCAGCTCTCCTAGCTGTATTTTTTTCTTGAAAAATTGACATCTCTGAAGTTGGCTCACGCAGTAGGAAAATCATTCTTGCAACAATCAAATTTCTGAGCAAAGGAGGAATGATCCACTGGAGTGGAGTAGCAACCATGTATCGAAATGAATCACAAACAGGATTCGGAAAACAAATCTAAAAATCTGGCAAGACTACTGTGTCTGGATCATAAAGTAATTTATGTGTAAAACTTATGTGTCAGCTTGTCGGAAGAAAAAAGTACTTCATATAAACGATAGCCTGTAAAACGTGGTGCCATATTTGCACATCATTTAATTAATCAGATTAATAATGCCTGGATTAATAATGGAGAGAGGTGAGTTTAGACCCCCATCAGGGCGGCTGTGAAATTTAAAACAAAAACTCTCAGTAATGCTAACTACAAAGGCGTCAGATCGTCATAAGAACTCTGGATTTTCTGATTCCAGGTAGGAGTAATAATCCTTAACATTGTGTCCAGCTTTCATGAGTTTTCATGGCATTACGTCAAATCTGGGCAATGAAATTGTCTTCTCACTACCACCTTCCATAGTGTTGTGTATACAAGCTTGGACCTATCAATGTAGTTCATTATGAATTAACCTCTGAAGGGCTTGAGCAAAACATTCATTTAGATTACAACACTTGTTAAAACAGGAGAAAAAAAGCAGATGGATCACTGGCTTGATCAAGTTACCACGTTCATCTAAAATATCTAGGATTGGTGTCTTATAGTGCCATGAACAAAATAAAAAACTTAGCAATGCACAATACTTCTTAATTAAAGTACCTGGGTACTTGTGTGTAGTTTTGGTCACTGAATTACAGGAAGGATATTAATAAGGTTAAAAGAGTGCAGAGAAGGTTTACAAGGATGTTGCTAGGACTTGAGAAACTGAGTTACAGAGAAAGGTTGAATAGGTTAGGCCTTTATTCCCTGGAGCGTAGAAGAATGAGGGGAGATTTGATAGAGGTTTATAAAATTATGATGGGTATAGATAGAGTGAATGCAAGCAGGCTTTTTCCACTGAGGCTAGGGGAGGAAAAAACCAGAGGATGTGGGTTAAGGGTGAAGGGAGAAAAGTTTAAAGGGAACATTAGGGGGGACTTTTTTCACACAGAGTGGTGGGAGTGTCGAATGAGCTGCCAGATGAAGTGGTAAATGCGGGCTCACTTTTAACATTTAAGAAAAACTTGGACAGGTACATGGATGAGAGGGGTATGGAGGGATATGGTCCAGGTGCAGGTCAGTGGGACTAGGCAGAAAAATGGTTCAGCACAGCCAAGAAGGGCCAAAAGGCCTGTTTCTGTGCTGTAATGTTCTGTGGTTCTATGTTCTATGGTATATCCTGGCAACATGAAGCATATGCAAGGAGCTTTATGGATATGTCCATGCTGGAAGAGCTTGCATAGGGTACCTTGAAGTGCAAATGCAAAGTTTCTGAGCACAGCATATGCTTATGGACAATATCATTAAAGTATTATAGAAATGTGCCTCCTCTTAAGTGAATTATAAAAGTCAAGTCATGGCAAAGTAAATGAACTCTTATTTTGTCTGGTTTATCAGTAATTGCGTGAAGAATCCACAACAAAATCACAAAGCTTTTTGGTAAACTTGTAAAATGCACTTCTCATTATGGGATATTACCTTATTTATCTTCCTTGATTATTCCAGTTGTACAGAGAATGGACACAGTGACAGAAGGAATGGAAACATCACAAAAAAGTTATTCGGAAAAACTAACTGCTGTTGAGACCGACCTGAAAAAATTAGGTAAAATATGCAACAATTATTGTGCCAGAAAGAAAATCAAATTGTATAGTGATGAAACAAATTAATCCTAGATTAATCCTAGATTAATTTGGATCTTTTTAAACAATTAAGACATAGGAGCAGAATTAGGCCTCTTGGCGCATTGAGTCTGCTCCACCATCCTGTCATGGCTGATTTATTATCCTTCTTGTCCCCATTCTCCTGTCTTCTCCCTGTAACCTATGATGCTCTAGTTAATCATGAACTTGTCAAACTCCATTTTAAATACACCCAATGATCTGGCCTCAACAGCTGTCTGTGGCAATGAATTCCACAGGTTTGCCACCTTCTGGCTAAGGAAATTCCTCCTTATCTCTGTTCTAAATAGATGTCCCTCTATTCTGAAGCTATGCCCTCTGGTCCTAGACTCATCCACTATAGGAAACATTCTCTCCACATCTACTCTACCTAGGTCTTTCAAAATTCAAACTTAACAAATATCCTGTGGTTAATTCAGTATTATTCAACTTATGAAAGCCAAGACACACCCAAATGGGAATTAGGTATTTCTTAAACAAGAGAAAATCTGCAGACTCTGGAAATCCAAAGCAATACACACAAAATGCTGGAAGACCTCAGTAGGCCAGACAGCATTTATGGAAAAGAGTACCATCGATGTTTCAAGCCGAGACCCTTCAGCAGGACTTCAGTATTTCAATATTCGATAGGTTTCAATAAGATCCTCCATTCTTCTGGACACAAGCAAGTACAGGCCCTGAGCCATCAAATGCTCCTCATATGTTAACCCTTTTATTTCTGAAATCATTCTTGTGAACCAACTGTGGACCCTCTCCAATGCTAGCACATTTTTTCCTAGATAAGATGCTCATAACTTCTCACAATACTCCAAGTGTGGTCTGACTAATGCCTTATAAAGTCCTAGCAACTCATTCTTGTTCTTATATTCTAGTCCTCTTGAAATGAATACAAATATTGAATTTGCCTTCTTTTGACTTTGCCCTACTTTATTATGTGCCCTGAAACCTCATTGTTAACAATGGACTGCAACGTACTCCCAACCACTGAAGTCAGGTTAACTGGCTTATAATTTCTATTCTTCTGCCTCCCTCCCTTCTTAAAGAGTGGAGTGATATTTACAATTTTCCACTCCTCTGGAACCATTCCAAAATCCAGTGAATCTTGAAAGATAATTACTAATACCTCTACAATTTCCTCAGCTACCACTTTCAGAACGCAGCAGTGTAGTTCATCTTGACCAGATGCCTTCTCTACCTTCAGACCTTTCAGATTCCCAACCACCCTCTCCTTAGTATTAGCAACTACACTTACTTCTGCCCCTAACATTCACAAATCTCTGGCATTTTGTAGTGTTTTCCACAGTGAAGAGTGATGCAACATACTTAATCAGTTTGTCCACCATTTCTTTGACCCCCATTACTAACTCTCCAGCATAATTTTCCAGTGGTCCAACATCCACTCTCAACTGTCTTTTACTCTTTATATACCTGAAAAAAATCTTTTGGTATCCTTATTTATATTATTGTTTATCTCACCTTCATATTTTGTAATTTCTCTCCTTGAGTTTTTTTTTTAGGTGCCTTCCACTGATTTTTAAAAGCGTCCCAGTTGTCTAACTTCCCACTAATTTTTGCTCTATTATATGCTTTTTCTTTTGCTTTTATATTAACTTTGAATTCCCTTGTCAGCCATAGTCACCTCAGCCTCCCTTTAGAATACTTCTTCATCTTTGGGGTTAACCTGTGCCTTCTGAATTGCCTCCAGAAACTCCAGCCACACTATTTTGCTGTCATACCTGACAGTGTCCCCTTCCAACCAGCTCCTCTCTCATACCTCTGTAATTCCCTTTACCTGACTGTAGTACTGATACATCTGACTTTACCTTCAAACTTCAGGGTGAATTCCATCAGATTATGATCACTGCCTCACAAGGATTCCTTTACCTTGAGCTCCTTAATCAAATCTGGTTCATAACACAACATCCAATGCAGAATAGTTGATTCCCTCATGGACTGAACCACAAGCTGATCTAAAAAGCCATCTCATACACATTCTACAAATTCCCTTTCTTGGGGTCCAGCACCAACTTGATTTTCCTAATCTACCTGCATTTTGAAATCCCCCTTAATTATCATAACCTTGCCCTTACTACATCCCTTTTCTATTTCCTGTTGAAATTCATATCCCACATCCTTACTACTGTGCCAGTGTGTGCTATGCCTCTGATATTTTCTCTTTGAATTTGAAAAGATGAGTTGTAATCCCACACACAATATGACAGATGTTGAGGGCAGATTACTCTGGCCTGTTCAGAGGCCTGATTATAAGTCCCATCAGGGTCTTCTTACCCTTGCAGTTTCTTAACTCTACCCACAAGGATTTTAACATCTTTTAATCCTATGCCATCTCTTGCTAAGGATTTTATTGCATTTTTACCAGCAGAGCCAAGCAACCACCTCTGCCTACCTGCCTGTCCTTCTGATACAAGGTGTATCCTTGGATGTTAAGCTATGATTAGCCATGATTCAGTGATGCCCACAACATCACACCCGCCAATCTCTAACTGTTGTACGTGATCATCTACCTTGTTATGTATACTATGTGCATTCAAATATAGCACTGTATTGAGTCCTGATTTTGTCACCCTTTTTGATTTTGCCCCCATTTTACACTTCAACTCATTGCACTGACTACAATTTTGCCCTATTATCTTCCTGTCCTTCCTCACAGTCTCACTACGCAACGCATCAACTTGTGTACCAATTGACCCATCCTCAGCCCCATCACTCTGGTTCCTATCTCCCTGCCAAATCAGTTTAAACTCTCCCCAACAGCTCTAGCAAAACGTCCAGCAAGGGTACTGATACCTCTTTAGTTCAGGTGTAGCCTGTCCATTTTGCACAGGTCATACCTTCCCCAGGAGAGATCCCAATGATACAGAAATCTGAAGCCTTGCCCCCTGCACCACTCCTTCAGCTACACAGTCATCCTATTCCTATCCTGATTAGCATGTGGTACTGGGAGGTCCTATTCTTCAGCCTCTTTCCTTACTCCCTTTACTATCTCTGCCCCTCACCATCAACATCATGGGGATTATCATTGATTGTTAACATAACCAAAACCAACCACAGAAATATTATGTGCCTAAAATTAAATAATGTGACTGACTATCACTTTCACCATGTCTGACCTGTGCAGTTCCTATAATTGATTTTGTTTTTTAATGACAGAACTAAGGAAATCCAGCTCTATTGTAAACAGCAGCATTCCAGAATATACTTCTGATTATCAAATCATTAAGGTTAAAAAAATTCAATAGATGTATGAGTTTCTTAAAGTTTGACATTCCACTAAAGCTTGTATATTAAAATTCCAGCATGAATTTAGCACTAGGGAAAGATGGATGTAATAGCAGAGGTTAACCTTGGAAGGGAGAGGAATACTGGAGCTGCTCTGGAGAAGATCAAAATCCCCTTACGGACTCTTTGTAAAATGTCTTACTCAAAGGTATTGACTTTGGGAATACAATTCTTGTTATTATCAAGCCCCCCCAAAGTCAGAGAAAGCAGATCTACTGGCATTGTTGTGACAATGTTCAAGTAGAACATTGCCAATGAAGCAGAGTGGTTCCTTACACCAACTGTCCTTTAGCTGATCTGAGAAAGGGTGTTATGTATCTCGCAAATTATGAGCAATTTTGCTTTGTTGGTCTTTAACCTATCACAGCTGGATTGAGACTATCTGAACTGTTTTTATTCTAGATATTTTTAAAAAGATTGCCCTTGTTCATCGATGCTCAGTAGCACATAAAATCATTCCCTATTGGTGGCAGCAAACTCAAAGAAATTAATTTCTGAGACAGAGTTGAAGTTCTAGATTTGCATTGTGAAAATATAGTCTTTGGTTGGTTGGTAAAATTTTGGTGTACACTTTTCAAATTATGAATATGTTGGCCTCCATTATGGAAGCATCCTCATCAGTTTTATTTTAATTTTAAGTATCCATTAAACTATATAGTGCCCATTAAACAGAACTGTAAAAGATACAAAGAGGAAAATTGCATCTGCTCTTTTGTGATTATTCATTCTGTTTTCTACTGTTTATTATATCTTGTAGATGACCAGTCTGGTATGAAAGATCAAAGTACCACTTTGGAGCTCTCCAAGTTCAAAACCGATATTCAGTCCCTTCAGAACCAACTTAATGATATTGCTGGCAGTGCTTCCAAAAACAAAGCTGCACTAGACAAGCTACAAGAGACTGAATTATCAATGACAACCAGCCATAACTCCCTCAAAACCTTGATGGATGGCAACACAAAATCCATCAGAGCCATTAACCAAACGTTATTGACCTACAGTGGATACATCAACAACCTGGAGCAAAACACTGGTAAACTGCAAAAGGACATTCAAGAACAGACCAAATCCCAGAGCAGTACGGTTATAAATCTCAGTCAAATAAATCAGACACAGATCCGGCAAATGGATTTATTCAGTTCACTGCAGAAATCTGTTGATGATGCCAGTCAGGCAATTCAAAAGATAAGGAATGACTGGCAGGCTCTCCAACAGGCATTGTTTCAAGCACAAAAGGACACTGACTGGTTAAAAGAGAAATTACAATACCTACAGCTCCAAACAGTGAACAACTCTGTCATGGTGACAGGTAATAGTGACACTTTGGAGGATATGAGTAATCAGCTGAATTCTCTCATTAGCCAGATGGCAAACATTAGCTTTATGGCTAACATTCATGAGGAGAGTCTCAAGGATCTACAGAAGTATCAAAAAGCCCATGAAAACAAAACTGCCACTAGTTTTGAACAACTGGAAATGCGCATGGATATAAATGAAAGAGATATTGGAACTATCATTGGCAATATCAGTTGGACTGTGCAACATCTCCGGTCACTAACAAACAACTTGAATGGTATTAAAACTACTTGTACCAATACACTAAGTCAGCATGCTGATGAGTTAGCCACCTTAACTACCAGCATGGACAGTATCCGCATGGATAGTTCTCTAATCAAAGCACAGCAAAGTGTAATGGAAGCAAAATTGGACATTGAGGTTGGCAACCTGTCTATGATAATGGAAGAAATGAAGCTTGTGGACAAAAAACATGCTCAACTGATCCAAAACTTCACAATTCTTCAAGGTGAGCATTTTTCAGAATCAGGGTGAGAGGGATTTATTTTTACCACTTGTCAATTAAATTCAGATAAGAATGAACAAACCTTTTTCAGACCACCAGCAAGGTACAGGTACCAATTTTAACCAACGTTTCAATGATAAGCTTTACCACCTTCATCAGGGATGATGCCCAGGCACGTCTAGTTGAGCGGTATATTCACCCGTCGTCCATCCCTCCTGCCTAGTTAGTCCTCAGTCAAGTTTCTGCTGTCCTACCTTGTTTACAATCAAATTCCAGTTTTTACTTAGAGTGAGACCTTCATCTTTGTTGAAATTCTTTTCCTCTAGTTTTATTTCACTAGCCTCCTTTACCAGGTGACCCCCAAAAACCACTTATTATTCATAAAATATCTGAAAATCAAAATATTAATACTTAATCAATGTGAAGGACTATATTTGTAATTTTCAAGAAAAAAGAATAGGCTTGTAGAAACATGAATAAATTATGAAAAATAAGTAGAGAATTTTAATGGAATTAAAATAATCATCTATAAGTTGTGAAGACACAGAGCTAGAAGCTTTAAAATATTCTTAACAGTTACAACAGATTAGGGCTCAGAACTTTATACATTTAAATTTTGGGTAAGTAATGGGGAAATTATTCTGATGTGGTCAGGCCAAAATTCTGCCATGCATCATTTCAAAGATAATGAACCTGGCCAAAAGGGAAATTGCAAGTTCAGGTTGTTACTTGAGGGGCAGTGAATATCAAGAATATAGCCTCAGCAGATGAGTTACATTATGATCAGGGTACTGAGGTCAATCATTGACATCAGAATTGGAGCTAGGTTTGGGAATTGTAGAGGGGGAGGTACATATCAGAGGATAGTGAATCTTTGCCCCTATAGGTGGTGAAGGCCAGATCATTAGATGACTTTAGGTAAGGAAAGGGAGAAGTAAACTTAAAAAAATATATTATGCATAGTAACTTCAATGGAGGATATATTTTTGTAAAATTAATTAACCCTGTGAAATGTTTGTAAACAAGTTTTTGAGCATATTTGGTGTCCTCCTTCTAGAATGATGAACTGTGCAGCACCAGATGTATAAAGCTCCTCCTCTGTCTTTATTGTTAACTTAAAGAGGAGCTCTTCTATTACGATAACTGAAGAATTATGAAACTATGCTGAATACTTTTATTTCTGACCACAAGACTTTACTAAAATGCCTATTTTTAATGAAAATATAGGTCCTCCTGGTCCAAGAGGTCCTAAAGGTGACAAAGGAATGCAAGGACCACCTGGCAATAAGGGAGCAAAAGGACAAAAAGGTGACCTGGGAGAAGAAGGAATTCCTGGACCGATGGGTCCAAAGGGTTCTCGAGGTCCTCCAGGAAGTAAAGGAGAAAGGGGCAGTCAGGGATCTAGAGGATCACCTGGCATGAAAGGTCAAAAGGGTTCAAATGGAAGACCTGGAACACCTGGAGCAAAAGGAAGCATTGGACTGCCAGGTCCCAGTGGCAAAGAAGGTCTTCCGGGAGCACCTGGGGAACAAGGCCAACCAGGAGCTGCAGGAAGCAGAGGGCCGCCAGGACTACCAGGACCAGTAGGACCACAAGGACCACCAGGCCCAAAAGGACCACCTGGCTTAGCAATACCAATGACCTTTAATGGTCAAGTAAGCCATTCCTATGGTCTTCCAGGACAAAGAAATCATCCTTCGACAGTTTCTCCAAAGCCAAATGGTAAAAATCTCTAATTATGTACTAGAACGGAAATGATGATTAAGAGTCATAGAGAAGTACAGTACAGAAACAGGGCCTTTGACCCATCTAGTCCTTACAGAAAACATTTAAACTGTCTACTCCCATCAACCTGCACTGGGCTCACAGCCTCCATACACCTACCATCAATGTACCTATCCAAACTTCTCTTAAATGTTGAAATCAAGCTCACATGCACAACTTGTGTTAGCAGCTCATTCTGCACTCTCACAGCCCTCTGAGGGAAGAAGTTTCCCCTCATGTTCTTGTTGAACTTCCACTTTTCACATTTAACCCATGACATCTGGCTGTAGAACCACCCAACACCAGTGGAAAACGACTGCTTGCATTTACCCTATCTATACGCCTCATAATTTTGTATACCTCTATCAAATATCTTCTCAATCTTGTCCATTCTAAGGAATATGGTCCTAACCCATTCAATCTTTCTTATAACTCAGGTCCTCCAGACCAGGCAACAACCTTGTAAATTTTCTCTACACTCTTTCAACCTTGTTTACATCTTTTCTGTAGGTACACGACCAAAGCTGCACACAAGACTGAGAGTACTTATGAGTATTGTGTTCAATTCTGGTCACCTCATTATAGGAAGGATGTGGAAGCTATGGAGAGGGTGTAGAGGAGATTTACCAGGATGTTGCCTGGTTTGGAGAACAAGTCATATGAAGCAAGGTTAGCAGAGCTGGGACTTTTCTCTTTGGAGCGTAGAAGATTGAGAGGGGACTTGATAGAGGTCTACAAGATTATGTAAGGCATAGTTAGGATGAATAGCCAGTACCTGTTTCCCAGGGCACCAATAGCAAACACCGGAGGGCATATGTACAAAATTAAGGGAGGAATGTTTAGGGGAGACACCAGGGGTAAGTTTTTTACATAGAGGGTTGTGAATGCCTGGAATAACTTGCCAGGGATGGTGGTGGAGGCTAAAACATTAGGGGTATTTAAGAGCCTCTTGGACAGGCACATGGATGAAAGAAAAATGGAGAGTTATGGGGTAGTGTGGGTTTAGTACTTTTTTTTAAGGATTGTATGGGTTGGCACAACATGGAGGGCTGAAGGGCCTGTACTGTGCTGTAGTGTTCTGTGGTTCTATGGTTTAAGACTCCAAATTAGGTCACACCATCTTCTTGTACAACTACAACTTCAACTTAACATCCTATATCCTGTACTCAAAACTTTGATTTTTGAAGGCCAAGTGCCAAAAGCTTTCTTTAAGACCCTATCTACTTGTGACACCACTTTCAAAGAATTATGGACCAACATTCCCAGATCTCTTTATTCTACCACTCTCCTCAGTGCCCTACCATTCACTGTTTAAGACCTACCTTGGTTGATCCTACTGAAGAGCAAAACCTAGCACTTGTCTGCATTGAATTCCATCTGCCATTTTCAGCCCATTTTTCCAGCTGATGCAAATCTCTCTGCAAGCCATGATGGCCTTCATCACTGTCCACTACACTGCCAATCTTGGTGTAATCCACAAATTTGCTGATCCAGTTGACCACATAATCATTCAGTTCATTGATATAAATGACAAACAACACTGATCCCTGCGGCACACCGCTAGCCACAGTCCTCCAGTCAGAGAGGCAAATATCTACTACTACTCCCCGGCTTCTCCCACAAGTCAATGTCTAATCAAATTCAGTACCTCATTTTCTTTGCGAACCTTCCATGCAGCACCTCGTCAAATGTCTTGCTGAAGTCCATGTAGACAGCATCCACTGCCCTGCCTTCGTCCACTTTCTTGGTAACTTCCTCAAAAACTCGGTAAGATTGGTTAGAAATGACTTGCCATCCTACCATGCACGAAGCCAGGCTGACTATCCTCAATCATTCCGTGTCTATACAGGTATATATTGGGTTCCTTAGAATACCTTCCAATCACTTTACCACAACTGATGTCAGGCTCACCGGCCTATAATTAGCTTGTTTTTAATTAGAGCCTTTTTTAAACAGTGGAACGACATTGGCTATCCTCCATCTTCTGGTATCTTTCCTGCCACTAAGGATGATCTACCTGGAGAATTAAAGAATTTTAGAGCTGTATACTTTAATAGTAAAGTAAACCTTTGAACTGTTGAACCTTTAAATATCTCTGCTAGGGCCCCAGCAATTTCTGCAATTGTTTCCCATAAGGTCTGAGAGAACACCTTGTAAAGCTCTGGGGATTTATCCACCCTAGTTTGCCTCAGGATAGCAAACACCTCCTCATTTGTAATCTGTACAGGTTCCTACTAGTCTGTCTTCCTAATTGTTTGGTATGGGAGCCATTATAAGAAACAATTTGCATTATTTGTAAAATCAGAAGCTGCAATTCTACTATGGCTTTTAATGACATTGGGACATAGCATTTTTATAGATAAGGCAAAGGGAGAAAAATACATAATAAGCAAAGTGGTGTTATCAAATGGGTTGTGGATCTGAAGTTAGAAAGATCTACTAAGATCTTATTAAATGGAGTTACAAACTTGAGTGTCAGAGTAATCTTGCTTCAAATTGGTATATTCTTGGGTATAGTCCATAACAAGTTTCAAAACTTGAATTTCAATACACCAAAGAAAATATATTATTCCTTAATGTGTTATTTCTCTTGATGCGGAGAAAGCATTTGATCGTATAGAGTGGAACTACCTCTTTGCAGTTTTAGAAAAATTTGACTTTGGTCAAAGTTTTATCTCTTGGATCAAATTGCTGTATCTGTGTCCTACCGCCTCTGTTTTGACTAATTTTCAGCAATCCCAGTTATTTAACCTCAAACATGGCACCCGTCAAGGATGTCTTTTAAGTCCCTTTCTCTTTGATTTGGCTATAGAACCTTTGGCGATAGCATTCCAAAGCTGTCCTGAACTGACCGGGATCTGGAGAGGGGGTGTTGAGCATAAAGTTTCTCTTTATGTTGATGATTTATTACTTTTTCTTTCAAATCCATCCACATCCTTACCTCCAATGTTTTCACTTCTTGATCAGTTTAGCCAGTTTTCTGGCTATAAACTTAATTTACATAAGAGTGAACTTTTCCCAATTAATAAAGAAGCACAAGAATTAGCATTTCGTGACCTCCCCTTTAAAGTAGTTCATAATCAATTTACTTACCTTGGGATTACAGTTACAAGGAAGTTTAAAGATCTTTTTTGTGAAAATTTTGCCAATCTTTTATATACTACAAAACAGAGTCTGTCACAATGGTCACCTCTATCTATGTCCTTGGTAGGTCGTACTAATGTTGTTAAAATGTATGTTCTCCCTAAATTTTTATATTTATTTCAATCTATCCCAATTTTTATTCCTAAAACGTTTTTTGATTCCTTAGACTCTATTATTTTGTCATATCTGTGGAAGACTAAGCGTTCTAGAATTAATAAAGTTTATCTCCAAAAATCTAAAAAAGAGGGTGGCATGGCCTTACCTAACTTTCATTTATATTACTGGGCAGCTAACATACATTGCACTACCTTTTGGTCTTTTTTTCATAGCCAACCTGAGTGCCCTAATTGGGTGGCAATGGAGTTGAATTCTACTAAAGATTTATCTATTTCTGCACTTCTTGGCTCTGCACTCCCTAGTAGTTTGTCTAGACTAATTGTTAATCCTCTTATCAGACACACTTTGCGAATATAGGCCCAGTTTAGGAAATTTTATGGTTTTTATGGTTTTTCCCTTTCTAGTCCTATCTTACATAATCACCTTTTTTTACCTACTATGTATGACTCAACATTCTATGATTGGTATAGGAAGGGCATTAGACATTTTGAAGATCTTTTTATCGATAATCGTTTTGCATCCTTCCAACAGCTCTTTGCTAAGTTCAATCTGCCTAATGCCCATTTTTTTAGGTATCTCCAAATTAGACACTTTATCAATCCTTTAATTCCTAACTTCCCTGAAATGCCCAAGAAAAATGTTATGGATTTCTTTCTTTCTATTAATCCACTGGGTAAAGGTTTAATATCATTTATTCATGATAAATTAGCATTCATAAATTAGCCCCTGTGGATAAAATTAGAATGGCTTGGGAGCATGATTTAAATATCTCTTTATCTGATGAGATTTGGGACTCGATTCTCAAGTCAGTTAATTCAACCTCTCTTTGTGCTTGCCATTGCCTTTTACAGTTAAAGATTGTTCATAGAGCCCATAGGTCCAAATCTAAATTATCTCGATTTTACCCTAATATTAGTCCTCTTTGTGATAAATGCAAAAGGGGCGAGGCTTCTCTTATTCATATGTACTGGTCCTGCCCTAGTTTAGAGAAATTTTGGAAAGATGTTTTTATAACTTTATTCTGTATTCTAAATCACCACTTAGAACCTAACCCTTTAATTGCTCTGTTTGGTTTTTTGGGTGAGACAGATATACGTTTGAGTTTGACTAAGTGTTGAATATTATCTTTTGCTTCTCTCCTGGCTAGACATCTAATCCTCCTTAGATGGAGAGATAGACAATAGACAATAGGTGCAGAAGTAGACCATTCGGCCCCTCGAGTCTGCACCGCCATTCTGAGATCATGGCTGATCATTCACTATCAATACCCAGTCTCTGCCTTGTCCCCATATCCCTTGATTCCCCTATCCATCAGATATCTATCTAGCTCCTTCTTGAAAGCATCCAGAGAATTGGCCTCCACCGTCTTCCGAGGCAGTGCATTCCACACCTCCACAACTCTCTGGGAGAAGAAGTTTTTCCTCAACTCTGTTTTAAATAACTGACCTCTTATTCTCAATCCATGCCCTCTGGTACTGGACTCTCCCAACATCTGGAACATATTTCCTGCCTCAATCCTATCAAATCCTTTAATTATCTTAAACGTTTCAATCAGATCCCCTCTCAATCTCCTCAATTCCAGTGTGTACAAGCCCAATCTCTCCAATCTCTCTGCGTAAGACAGCCCTGCCGACCCAGGAATCAACCTAGTGAATCTATGCTGCACTTCCTCAATTGCCAGAATGTCCTTCCTTAAACCTGGAGACCAAAACTGTACACAATATTCCAGGTGTGGTCTCACCAGGGCCCTGTACTAATGCAAAAGGACATCCTTGCTCTTGTACTCAATTCCCCTTGTAATAAAGGCCAACATTCCATTTGCCCTCTTCACTGCCTATTGCACTTGCTCATTCACCTTCATTGACTGATGAACTAGGACTCCTAGGTCTCTTTGCATTCCTCCCTTACCTAACTTTACACTGTTCAGACAATACTCTGCCCTCCTGTTCCTGCTTCCAAAGTGGATAACTTCACATTTATAGTGGATAACTTGTTGCCACACCCACGCATGCTCAATGGCTTAATGATATTATGTCCTGTTTAGACCTTGAAAAAATTCATTATTCAATTCTTAATTCGGATATAAAGTTTCATAAGGTCTGGGGACCTTTTATTGAGTACTTTCATAACTTTCCTCTTAAGGTTTTTTTTCAGTCCCTTACTTTCAGCTCTTTTTTTTTGGTAGTAGGCATTATTATCTTCTGTTTTCAAGTGTATTTACAGTTTTGGGAGTTTGATTGTCCTGATTTATATTCTCTATATTGTGTTGTGGTTGGTCTGGAGTTTTTTTTTGATGTGGGGCTTGGGGAGGATACTAAGTTTACATGACTTCAATTTGGATGCTTTCTCAATTATCTTTTTTGTATTATATTATTGTATGTTTATTTTGTACTGTATTAATTTTTTATTTTGGTTTGGGTTTTTTTATTTGTAGTGTTGTAGAAAATGCATTAAAAATCAATAAAAAAAAGAAACTATATTGTTTACTTGTAAGACTAATATATTTGATATGTACATAAGGGCTATTCTTTGCATAAAAATAGAATTATATTCTTTTTGTTATCTTTATTCAAAATTAATATCCTCCAATATGAATATTCCCATCTATTTGTATCAGAGCATCTTTCTTCAGGTAATTGAAGGAATGCTAGCATTTCGTCTCTCAAGAATTGTGTTTAGAAATGTAACAGCAGACCATCAATGACCTCAGTTCTGTTCCAGCATCACAGTAGTGTGGTGGTTAGTGCAACGTTATTACAGCTCAGGGCATTGGATTTCAGAGTTCAGTCCTGGCGTCCTCTGTAAGGAGTGTCTATATGCCCTCTCCGTGGAATGCACGGATGTTTTTTTTTCCCCAGATCCTCCAGTTCCCTCTCCAAAGATGTATCAGGTCTGTTAATTGCTCACTATAAATTGTTCCATGATGAGGTTTGAGGTTTGGGATGCTGGAGGTTGTTGGGCAGTGTGGTTTGAAGGGCCAGAAGGGCCAATTCCACTCTGTATCACTAAATGAACAAATTGATTAGATCACACTAATGTGATACCTAAGCTCTACCTGCCGACTGGTTCCATTACTCTTAACAATCCCTAGATTAGTGGTCGCCAACACGTCAATTGCGATCGACTAGTCAATCTTTGAGACTTTCCCAGTAGATCCCAAAAAAAAAAGAAAAAGAAATAAACAAATACTGTTGAGAGAGTGTTTCCAGGTTGTGGGGTTTTAGTTCCGTTCTTTCTGCCCAGTGCGCATGCATGTAGCTCCCCTGCCATGTGCTGGTCCCCAACCACCAGGCCGCGAGGAAATGATATGAGTCAGCTGCACCTTTCCTCATTCCCTGTCAGCCCACTGTTGAACTTGAACCCACGCGAGGTCATCGGTTGCCTAAACGCAGTGACACCCTCGCGCCCGGGATCACTGGTTGGCCTTGGGCGGCCGGCGGGAAGTGCCATCGCTACTGACCTGGAGCGCCACCTCTGAACCTGTTTACCACACTGAATGTTCATGGGAAACCCGTTGCTAAAATATTTGCAGATGACCTAATTCAGGCTCAGTGTTTCATGAGTATCAGAGCAGCTACCTCGCTGCGATCTACTGAAACAAACCTTTGTCTGCCAATAGCTCCCACAAGGGGGGCAGTCAGGCACCCCGTCGCACTCCTTGTTCGGTTGGTCACTCTCTCTGGACGGTGACTGCCACGGCCCCGGTACGGGGACATCCGGCCCTAACCTTGTCCTCTCACCCCACCCACAACCAGCCGCACCTGGCCAAGGCATCTAGCGGCGGGTGGGTGGGAGGCTACAGTTAGGGCCTGGAGGCTGTCCAATGAGGCAATGGAGCCCTCAAAACTGCTTCGGTACCTTAAGTCCAAGCACCCTGCACTTAAAGACAAACGCACTGAGTTTTTTTCAGTTGGAAAAAACGTGAGCAAGCGGAACAGCAGCTAAGTACCAAGAGCCACGAAAACTAAATTGCGGAATAGACTGGACATAAGGAACCTGCTTCGAGTATTGCTGTATTCCCGTCATGTTTAGCACCCCCACCCCACCTCGTCCGCTGGTCCGCAAGAATATTGTCAATATTAAACCGATAAAAGGGTGGGTACCCCTGGTGTTTGTACATTATTTCTGCTTCCAGGTTGCAGGGTTTTACTTCCAGTCTTTTCTGCCCCGGTGCAGATGCGTGTAACTAATTACTCTAGCGTCGATCTTGCCTTTTTCTAAGGCTGAGGTAGGGAATCTTGGGCTTAAAAAGGTTGCTGATCACTACCCTAGATGAAGCTATATTCCCCTACTTATTTTCCACCTCAGTTGGTTGCCTTTCATGCATTTATACAATGGCACATTCCATTGACTTCAATATTAGAGAAGAAAAATAGCATGTACAGTTACTTACTATTAATCTATTTACATGATTAACGGTTGATGTCATGCAGATGATTGACTGAACTTAACAACACAGTTCAGTCCCATTGGCCATAATGTTGTGCCAACTCTTTAACATACTCAAATCAGTCTGACTCGTCCCTCTCACATAACCCTTCATTTATCTTTCATCCATTTGCCTATCTAAGAGTTCCTTAAATGTCCTTAATGTATCTGGTGTTGGGAAATGAACCTGGTCAGGTGTCAGATCTCACAGTAGGAGAGCATTTTGGAGATAGTGATCATAATTCTATCTCCTTTACAATAGCATTGGAGAGAGATAGGAACAGACAAGTTAGAAAAATGTTTAATTGGAGTTACAGAAATTACGAGGCTATCAGGCAGGAAATTGGGAGCTTAAATTGGGAACAGATGTTCTCAGGGAAAAGAACGGAAGAAATGTGGCAAATGTTCAGAGGATATTTGTGTGGAGTTCTGCATAGGTATGTTTCATTGAGACAGGGAAGTTATGGTAAGGTACAGGAACCATGGAGTACAAAGGCTGTAGTAAATCTAGTCAAGAAGAAAAGAGAAGCTTCCAAAAGATTCAGAGAATTAGGAAATGTTAGGGATCTGGCAGATTATAAGGCTAACAGGAAGGAGCTTAAAAAGGAAATTAGGAGAGCCCAGATGGGGCCATGAGAAGGCCTTGGCAAGCAGGATTAAGGAAAACCCCAAGGCATTTTACAAGTATGTGAAGAGCAAGAGGATAAGACATGAAAGAATAGGACCTATCAAGTGTGACAGTGGGAAAGTGGGTATAGAACCAGAGGAAATAGCAGGTAAGTATACTTTACTTCAGTATTCACTATGGAAAAGGATCTTGGTGATTCTAGTGCAGATTTGCAGAAGACTGAAAAGCTTGAGCATGTTGATATTAAGAAAGAGGATGTGCTGGAGCCTTTGGAAAGCATCAAGTGGATAACTCGCCGGGACCAAATGAAATGTACCCCAGGCTACTGTGGGAGGAAAGGGAGGGCTGAGCCTCTGGTGATGATCTTTGAATCATCAATGGGGACGGGAGAGGTTCCAGAGGATTTGAGGATTGCGGATGTTGTTCCTTTATTCAGGAAAGAGAGTAGAGATAGACCAGGAAATTATAGACCAGTGAGTCTGACTTCAATGGTTGGTAAGTTGATGGAGAAGATCCCAATAGGCAGGACTTATGAACATTTGGGGAGGTACAATATGATTAGGAATAGTCAGCATAGCTTGGTCAAGGGCAGGTCATGCCTTACAAGTCTGATTGAACTTTTTGAGGATGGTACGAAACATATTGATGAAGGAAGAGCAGTAGATGTAGTCTATATGGATTTCAGCAAGGCATTTGAAAAGGTACCCCATGCAAGGCTTCTTGAGAAAGTAAGGAGGCATGGGATCCAAGGGGACATTTCTTTGTGGATCCAGAACTGGCTTGCCTACAGAAGGCAAAGAGTGGTTGTAGACGGGACATATTCTGCATGGAGTTCAGTGACCAGTGGTGTGCCTCAGGGATCTGTTCTGGGACCCTTACTCTTAGTGATTTTTTATAAGTGACCTGGCAGAGGATGTGGAGGGATGGGTTAGTAAGTTTGCTGATGACACAAAGGTTGGAGGTGTTGTGGATAGTGTGAAGGGCTTTCAGAGGTTACAGCAGGACATTGATAGGATGCAAAAATGGACTGAGAAGTGGCAGATGGAGTTCAATCCAGATAAGTGTGAAGTGGTTCATTTTGGTAGGTCAAATATGATGGCAGAATATAGTATTAAAAGTAAGACTCTTGGCAATGTGGAAGATCAGAGGGATCTTGGGGTCCAAGTCCATAGGACACTCAAAGCAGCTGTGCAGGTTGACGCTGTGGTTAAGAAGGCCTTCATTAATCATGGAATTGAATTTAGGAGCCTAGAGTTATTGTTGTAACTATATAGGACCCTAGTTAGACCTCACTTAGAGTATTGTGCCCAGTTCTGGTTGCCTCACCACAGGAAGGATGTGGAAGCCATAGAAAGGGTGCAGAAGAGATTTACAAGGATGTTGCCTGGATTGGGGAGCAGGCCTTATGAAAAGAGGTTGAATGAATTAGGCCTTCTCTCCTTGGAGTGACGGAGGATGAGAGGTGACCTGATAGAGGTGTATAAGATGATGCAAGGCGTTGATCATGTGGATAGTCAGAAGTTTTTTCCCAGTGCTGAAATGGTTGCCACTAGAGGACACAGGTTTAAGGTGCTGGCGAGTCGGTACAGAGGTGATGTCAGGGGTAAATTTTTTACTCAGAGAGCGGTGAGTGTGTGGAATGGGCTGCCAGCAATGGTGATAGAGGCTGATACGTTAGGGTCTTTTAAGAGACTTTTGGATAGGTACATGGAGCTTAGAAAAATAGAGAGCTATAGGTAAGCCTAGTAATTTCTGAGGTAGGGACATGTTCCGCACAACTTTGTGGGCCGAAGGGCCTGTATTGTGCTGTAGGTTTTCTATGTTTCGAAGTATCTGCCATCGCTGACTGCATGTTCCATGCATCCACAACTCTCAATGTAATTAAAATTATGTCTAACATACCCCCCCCCACAATATCTTTCTCCAGTCACCTTAATATTATGCCCCTCGAATGCCCATTTCCACCCTGGTGAAAAAGTCTCTGGCTGTCCACTCAGTCTAAGCCTTTTATCACCTTGTCCACCTCTATCAAGTCACCTCTGATCATGAGGAGCAATGCCTCATATTCCATCTGAATAGTCTTCAAACTTACAGCCTGAACATTGATTTCTCTACCTTCTGATAATTCCAGTTCTAGTACCCCTATTACCTCTTCTCTTTTCCTCTTCTGCTGGCACCTCCCTCTGGTGACCTTCCTGATTCTCTTTCTCCCATGGTTCTTTCTCCTCTCCTATCACATTTCATCTTCATGAGCCCTTACCTTTTCCAGCTATCATCTCTGTCCCCCACCAACCCACCTTCTCCTTCACCTGGTCTCACCTATCACCTGCCAGCTTGTACTTCTTCCCTATCCTCACTTTCTTATTCTGGCTTTTGTCCCATACCTTTCCAGTCCTGATGAAGAGTCTTGACCTGAAATGTCAACTGTTTATTCCCCTTCATCAATGCTGTTTGACCTGCTGAGTTCCTCCAACATTTTATGTTTGTTGCTCTGGATTTTTCAACATCTGCAGAACCTCTTGTGTTTACCGCATCTCATCTCATCCTCCTTTGCTCTCCTCTGCACCAGAACACTCCCTACCTGGCAACCATTGGATGATAAACTTAATTATTGAATTATTGAAGTGATCATTTCACAGTCTTTAATAAAGGAAGGATAGTCTTAGAGACTTGTCTTGAAGGCAGTCTTGCAACACATCTTTATCCTTTTTCACTTTGAAAATGCCAGCCACGATGATGTTCCTTGTGGGGATCAGCAAGAAATACTGGGCCTGTTAACCATGAGAAGAGGGTGAGCTGATTAGCTTGGAGCCCTCTTGTGGCATGATCAGCCAAGTGCAGATCAGCAGAAACATAGTTTCATTGGCTCTTCTGGGTTGAACACATGACACGTTGGATCCTATTATGTACTGTATATAAACGTCGAATCTTCTTGTTTAATTAAATATGTAACTGAGTACGACCTTCCTGTTGGTAAAGAACTATTTGCCATTTCAAATGTTAGAACACCAGCACCAAGTTCAAGCTTAATCCTGGTTTGGAAGCAAGAATGCCAGGATGAATCCAATTTCACTATATCTAGCAGGTATACAACAGCACCAATAGCTTTAGCTGATGCATCACAGAAGAGGCAGGCCTCTTCCCTTTGAGCTGTAGGTAGAGGAATTGTTATGTAGGTTCTTGGAGTCCTCAAACCGTTAAAATCCTGAAGGGACGAACACCTCTCCTGCCACCGCTCATGTATCCCTTTCTCTGAGTAGGACATCCCATCCACAAGTACCTAAGGCCAACTCCCTTAATGTGAAGTGTTCCTGGGTACCAACTGGAGCGGCAAATGCAAAATAGTCAAATAGGATGTTGCTATTCAAGAGCATGTCATGATATGTTGTGTCTTCCACTATCAGCAACTTAGTGTTGACAATAAGGTCCCATCCAAGGCCTAGACTGCTCCGCATAGGAGGGAGGTCCTATCCAAGATCAAGATCCTGTAGACCTTTGGCCAGATCTTCAGATGGAAAATATTGCATGACGTCAGCACTGTTGGATATGATGTTATGCAGTCTGAGATGAGACTAAGCCAACAAGACTTGCTTTGCTTTCAGCACGCTGATTGCTTCTTCTGCACTAGGAAATGACTTAATGCTATTGTCCACATAGAAATTCCTTTCTATGTACCTGTGTGATTCAGTCCCAAAGTCCTTCTTTCCCTTGATACCTGTCTCTTAAGGTCATAGATTGCAGCAGCTGACAAAGGACAGTTACCAATACATGAACTCTCATGTGGTACTCCGGAATCTCATTATCCAGTTGGTGGTCATGAAACCACAAGAATCTGAGGTGGTCTCAATGATCCCTTCTCACTGGGAAGCTATGTACTGATGTCTGCCGTCACTACATTAGACTCAGTTCTGAAATGCATGTGGTCTTGGGCAGACTGTCGGTGAGGTCTAGATCCTGCAAGAGCACATTGTTCAGTCATATGCACTTGTTATTTTGCTCAGGATGTACTTTCAGGTAAATGGTACTAGACATTTTTTAAGCAGTACTTGCCTTGGAAGCCTTTTCCACATACCTCTGTGCAAGAGGAATTAGCTAAGGGGTGATGTGTCTTATGAACCAGGCGTTGTTTGGCTTTCATTATATAGTTTTCTGCTTTAGTTTAGTTGATCATGATGGGGGTTTTGGTTTTCCAATCTTTTGCTGGAGACCTCACTTTGAATGACATTTCACTGGAAGTTGAGAGCATGAAACTAGGATCATTTCACACTTCTGCATGGCAGCAAACGAATTCTACAAAGAATGAAAATGGTGGATAGTGGGCAAAAGGCTTTGTTTTGTATTTGAAACCTTCAGTTATCTAATATTCTTGCCTATTGTTCAGAAGTTTCTACACTAGGGTTCATTCCTCTTGCAGTATCCCAAAAACAAACTCAATCCTAGCAGGTAACTCTTTTTTTGTGGCTTGCAGTTCCAACAACAGGACTGCAAGCTCCTGTTCTTTGTGTGAGTGCTTTGGAAAATTATCAAGTCTGCTGAAGAGAGATTCTTTGACTTCCTCTGAACAGCCATAGAACTTGTTCAGCCTCTGCCACTGCATTGTAAACCCACAGCTGGAATATTAATGTGCACTGCCCTGCCTTTCCTTCATGTTGCAGTGATCCCCGTCAAGCCACTGACAGAAAAGGTCTAACTCCTCACTAAATTTGAGACTTAGTACTTCCACAGCATTGCTAAAAGCTTGACTTCCAGGACAGACTGGCGTCAAACACTTTTAGTCCTGCTGTGACTTGGTCTCTGTGAGCCAGATACCAAGCCAAATCTAATGCACCTGCAGCTCCTGAATGAGGGCATTGTGAAGACTGCTTTGCCAAATGTACGTCCTGGGATGGATGGGAGTTCAGTCTGTCTGTGTTTGTGCAGATGGGATTGGCATCAGCAGCAACTCTTGACTGAAGTCTTTGCTGTGATGAAACTACAGAAGGAGGAGCTGTGGGTAGACATAATTGTCAATACCTGGACTATGTGAAAGGCATATTGGCTCTGTGTTGTGGGCAGCTTCTCCTTGTAGAGATAGGGCACTGTCTTTTTCATAGCCAAAATGCACTGGACATTTTCTTCAGTAAGATGCATTGGCTGTAAGCTGCTCACGTTCTTCCACTTTGGCTCATGCACGGGCTTGTGCTGTAGCTATGCTAGTTGTGGATTTATTCAAGATGCACCACATTCTGACCTCACTTCCAGGTCTTGGCGATCAACATTGATCAAACAGAAAGCTGACATTATTGTATAAGGCATTCAGCCATGTCCCCAGTCCATGGGCAATGCCTTTGAAGATGAGTTATCTTTTTATATACAGAGCTATGAAGAGAGTTAAACACCCTCTCAAAAATCACCTGAGGCAGGAAATTTCTTCACAGTTTTAAATAAGACCTTACTTGTGAAACAGCAGAAAGTTAAGCAAGATACATATTAAATTGAATACGGAATATTTGCATGCCTGAGTATACTAATACTGTCAATTATTATTGCAATCGGTGTTAACCAAGGTAATACACGCACAACACTCCATAACTATGCTGTGTAAATGAGTAAACTTGTTGCGCAACAATACTTAATTACAACAAATGCTAAATATAATATTTTCATCAAAATACATCTCCTAAATGTTTATCAATATTAGCAAATATTTAATACTCACGGATATTACTCTTAAAGGGAAGATGGAGGTAGGTGGAAAGACAAAACCCAAATTAATCTATGCAGGAAATGATATAAAAACAGATTATGTACTGGAAATGATGATTATACAAAACAATTTGCATACAAAATGAATTGCACCTACAGAGGCCAGAACAAGAGCATATGACATAAATTCACTATAAGTTACAATAAATATAAAATAAATAGGTACTGCAAAAGAGGAATAATGAGGATGTATTCTTGACTTTATGGATCATACCGATGACAGAGGAGAAGATGCTGTTCCTAAAACTTTTGAGTATGCATCTTGTATCTCCTCCCCAATGGTAGTAATGAAAGAAGGAATGTCCTGGCCATCTTCTTGAGGCACTGTGCTTTGAAGGTGCCCTTCATGGTGGGGAGGCTTGTACCCAAGATAAAGTTGGCAGAGTCTATTATCCTCTGCAGCCTCATCCAATCTTGTGCATTGGAGCCTCTATACCAAGCAGTGATGCAACCAGTCAAAATGCTCTCCACCATATACCTGTAGAGTCTTTGGTGACATATCAAATCTCCTCAAGCTCCCAATGAAGTATACCACTGGTGTGCCTTCTTCATGATTGTTTCAATATGTTGGGTGCAGGATAGATCTTCAACAATTTTCAAAGTTTGCATGTTGCAACATGAATAGTACGCATAAAAATAATTTATAAGCAAAGTAAAAAGAAAGTTCCTGTCTAAAACAGTACAGAAAGGACGTGATTTTCTTACATGACCTTTTATTCCAGTAGCAGAGTAAATATTGGGTGAAAAACTGAAGTTGAGAGTAGCATTTTTCCAGTGAGACCTACTGAGATGATGGGATGGGTGAATGCTTCTTGAAGTGGATATTGTGATGGTCTAACAATGGCATGAATTTATGTAATCTCAATACTTTTAGTAATAGGGCAATATTTCCCTTAACTGGCTCAAATAAGATACTTTACTCATGGTTGCTAATTTTGAAAGGTTGAACAAGTTACATCAATGCAATAGGAATGTATCTCTGGGCTTTCTGTGGCCTATCTACTCAGAAGTAGGAGTACCATTATGGTAAGTGTTTTTGGGCAGAAGAGAGGGAACAAGGACTTGAAATTCAACCTTACTGGGTAACACTAAATGTATTTCTATAGCCTGCATGAGAAGTTTGGTTCTGCATCTGTAAAGTACAATAGAAAATATTCTCCTCATTAAACTATATTCATCTTTATGAATACTGAATAAAATAAAATTTTTATTTGTTACGCTTTCTTGTACAGCTTTACTAAATTCATTCTCTGTGGTTTTTTACAGGTTGCCCATTTAATTGGAGGAGGTTTAAGGATAAATGTTATTACTTCTCCAATAATCCAGTTCAATTTAGAGATGCAAATAATCTCTGCAGAACTATGTCATCGAACCTGATTATAATTAATAACCAAGAAGAACAGGTACTGAAATAATCATAACATTAAATATTTCATTGTTACTTTCTTCAGATGTGATAAAGATGACATTTCCTTCAGCATAGAAAATTAAGATATATTTGGTTAATTACATTATTTTGAATCTTTGCACTTTGGTTTCAAATGAAATTAACACACAAATTTTAAAAGTTGTCCATATTTAATATATACAATAAAAATAATACACAGAATTAGCAATATTTATTGCCCCGGCTACTGAGAATTACCCTAACATTTCATCTCTACAAATGAGCAACATTACCAAGAAAAAACAGTTTAGATGCTACAGTATGTATTCCTTTCTTCTGAGTCTTGATTTATTACTCTCAATTTCATTCCTATTCAAGTCTTAATAAGCAAAATATTGAAGCATGTAAAATTGCATGTAAAATTAAAGAACACTAATCTCCTAGTTACCATGGTATCACAGTAGCAAGGTCTTCTGGTTCTGATCTGACCAAATAATCTGTAAATGTAGGTAAATATGCCTTCACACTTTGCTGATCAAGGCAGAAAATCTGACATGTGCCCTTGATTGAAATGGTAGGTTTAGCCATGCCCATTCTCCTCATTCCACAGCCATATCAATTTCATTTAAAAAGTCTATTCAAAAGAGATCATTCCGCAGAATAATGTTGAAGCTGGGGAACATAGCCCACTGCCAGACTGGGAGGTAATTGTGCTTTTTATGTTCTATAATTATGTAGTCAAAACCGAAGTTAAGAGATAATAGTTGAATTCTGTGTGTTCCTAAATAACAAGGGTCTAAATATGGATTTCCATGCATTGTTACCAGAATTAATGAAAGGTTCAAAAGTCTACTTTTAATCTGGAATCTGGGTTTGAGAAATGAAAACATCAATTAATCTTGATAAGGATGACCATGAAAACCACTGGGTTATTATTAAAACTCATATTGTTCATTCACGACCTTCAGGAAGAAATTCATATGATCCTTACTGAGTCTGGGTTGTGTGTGACTCCAGACCCATTTCATGTGGTTGATACTGAAATGCCCTCCAAGTGACTCAGCATGGTTTTTAATAAAACATAATTTTTTTAAAAAACTCGATAAATATTCTGGCATTAATCTATGTATTGAATATGGCCATGATGAAGTCACTCATAGCCAAGTCATTATTGACTTTGTCAGGATTTGCAAAGTCCTCCTTGCAAATATTTTGTGACTGGTATCTAAAATATGAGAAATGTCCCAGGGACTAGTTAAGCAACACCCTTGGAATGATACACCTCGGAATGGTACAAAATGTATACTGGTCAGGAAAATTCAATGTCTATTGCCAAAGGTTGCTCGGTAGGACCATCATAGAGTAAGTTGGCAGAGTCCTGTAGGATGTAACTACAGACTGAGTGTACGGCAGACAGTGAGTAAGCCAACATGACAGATAATCTCCTTGACATTGTCCTCACCAATCTACCTGCATTGGTAGAAGTGACCACGTTGTATCTCACTGCAAATATATATTCATGAGACATGGACATACTTACCATTTTGTTTTCCAATTTTGTCACCATTCTTTCCTTTGTCCTTCTGTGTAATAGATCCATTCATACTGAGCATAATGGTAATGTCTGACTGGTGGCAATAATAGTGTACTTAATCCAACAGTATTTAACAATACTCCAATTTTTGTAGGTTTTCAATATCACTGGCTTTTCATATCAGTCTGTCAATATTTGAAAGTGCAACTGAAGACACTGACTAGCTCTTGTTACATTCTACTTTAACAATATATATTGAGGACATGAAGCATAACTTTGAGGCCAATGAAGTAATTCTGATCATCCTGTAAAGATTATACAATATTTAGGAAAATACTGAAAAATTTGGGCAATTTTTATGATGTTTTGCAATGTACGTATTTATTTACAGGCAGCCACTGTATTATTGGTGAGTTGTGTTCCTGGAAGACGGTCTGTATTGCAACTTTCTGTAATATAAAGCTGTGTCATCTGCACAAGAATCATGAATGGGAGTTTAAAAGAAATTGTGTTATCTTTTCACATAAATTGATGAAAGTGAAATTTATTTCATCTCTCAAACTTATGTGTATTAATTTGTGAATTCTATGAAGGGGAATTTCTGTTGTCCCAAATGGCTGTTACGCAGGGGTTGACTGCATCGATATAACTAACAATTGTTGTATTCATATTACAGCAATGGGTGAAAAAACAAATTAATGCCATGTTTTACTACTGGATTGGTCTGACAGATTTGAAGGAGCATGATGTGTGGAGATGGGTCGATGGGACTGTTGCACAGTATACGTATGTATATGGTGTCTATAAAATTGAAAACTGCTAAGTGCTAAGTACAAATTATATATTCATGTAAATTTAATTGTAGGTTTTGTTCCACCTAAAATTAAATTTTGGTTTAAGATAGTCATGCCATATACCACAATCTTACTCAGTTAAAAAAATAAATGGGTCAACATTTTAAGCAGTGAGTTCTGAAGCAAACCAGTAAATTTACAAGGTCTGTACCATTGGCTGAATCTGGGCACCATGGTAGCATAGTGGTTAGTGTGATGCTGTTACAACTTGGGGCGTTCCAAAGCTTGGAGTTCAATTCTGACATTGTTCTGTAAGGAATCTCTGTATGTCGTCCACGTGGAATGTGTGTGTTTTCCCTGGGTGCTCCGGTTTCCCCCTACAGTCTGAAGATGTACCTGGTAGGTCAATTGGTCATTGTAAATTGTCCTGTGATTAGGTTGGAGTTAATCAGGGTTGCGGGGTTGTTGGGATAGCATGGCTTGATGGGCCAGAAGGACCTACTCCACACTGTATCACTAAACAAGTAAGTAAACATGCAGCTGACTGACATTTGTTGTAAGTTCCCAGTAGGTGTTAGCTGCTCTGTGGTCCCCTAGCATTGTCAATCTTATTAAATGACTCCACGAGACAGGAAAGTTGATCTCTGATGTACCCTGAGTTGCTGGCTGATGTTATTGATACTATGAGCCACAGAATTATAGTGATATACAACCTTCACCCTACTGAGTCCATGCTGAGCATTTACATGTAAATCTACATTAACCCTCAGGGACTTAAGATTCTGAATGGCACCCTGAATGCTGCTTAATTTTGAGTAGTCAGGTCTAGGGATTCCTACAATATATTGGGGATATTACATTCTTTCAAGGAGGCTTTGAAAATCTCTTTGAATCGTTTCTTCTCTCCAACTGATAATTTCTTGCCTTACTGGGGCTTAGGAGTCTGCTGTTGAGTATACAGTTCAAGTGACCTGCCCACAGGAGTTAGCTGAGTGTGAATGAGGCTGTAGTACTGGAGAGATTTTGGTTTACTTATCTTGCCAGTGGACTTGGAGGCTTTTTGTAATGGGAGTAGTAATAATGTCTTTACAGCACTTTAAGATGACTAATACATGTAGGTATTGAGTCAGAAGCATAGAAGACTCGCTGCTAACTGGTAGAACATCAAATTTGTGCCAGATTTGAGGTTTTTATCTTTAAATGCTCTTCCACAGATGACCAGAGGCTGTGCTGGCACACTAAAGATGATTATGAACTATGTCACGGAGAGGTGGTTTCTAAATTATGAGTAGCAGTCCATGTTTAGCAAGGTCAAGGTTACTAGGACAGTGACATACAGGGGAGGTAGAATTCTGGAGGACCTTGTAACTGTTCAGTGTAAGACGCACTTAAGTGCTTCAGTAGACAAATACATGATGACTCTCTCAGGTCTGTGCAAGAATTAAAAGCATAATCTGTGTACTGCAGGCTAGTTACTAAAGTTGGGCTGTCCTAGGTTCTGAAGGGAAGGCAATGTAGGTTGAAAAGATTTCCATTTTTCTTGTAAAGTAGTTCAGAAGAATGTTTATGGGAAATGAAGTCCACCAGAACAGCACAAAAGATAGTCAAAATGTTGAGGCATTAACTCAGCACGCATCATTCCACAAAAATATCATTCTCAAGTTTTGGTCTCCTAAACCACCTGAAAGAACTACTGAAGTGGTAACAACTAAAACCCTTGGACATTTTAACTGTTATCCAAACACCTCAACCCATTCTTCAATCTCAAACTTGCTTCTTTCCTTTTTCTTTCTGTTCCTGGTTAGAATTGAGGATGATGGGGAACTGGCAAAAAGGAGTGAGGTCATCACAGGACACGTTTGAGGGGCCAAGTGGACTAAAGAACAAAGAACAATACAGCACAGTACAGGACCTTCGGCCCACAATGTTGTGCCCACCCTTAAACCCTGCCTCCCATATAACCCCCCACCTTAAATTCCTCCATATACCTGTCTAGTAGTCTATTAAATTTCACTGGTGTATCTGCCTCCACCACTGACTCAGGCAGTGCTCATGCTCCTTTCCATAAGCCCAGTCTCTCAGACTTGTCAGATTTCAGGCAGAAAATACAAATGTGGCCTTTCCATTAAACTTTGGCAAACCTCTACAATTTCCTAATCCACTCTCCACCATCCCCACCCCACTCCCAAAATTAACCCCTCCTTCCCTGCTCCCTGAAGGTATTATGATTATTGTTATGGTTAGATTGATCCAACAATCAACTTGCATTCACAATGCTTAAAACCCTTCATACAGCTTTTGTAAATTAGACACTTTGTATTGATAATAAATACATGCCCTATTATTTTCAAATAGATGCTAAGAGTGGTTTAAGTACATGCTCCAAACACTTAGAACTTATTGTCTTTAATTAGCAACTCACCTAGACCTGTTTGATATCAGATTACTGTACTAATTCCACATACTGCAATTAAGTTGGGGTTAATCGGGGTTGTACTATTGCTGAGTTGTGTTGCTGGAAAACGGGAACACGACTCTCCAATAATATACATAGAGGCAGCACAGTTGGAAGTAGAGCTAGCACAATGCTCTACAGTACTAGCAGTAAGATTAGATTAGATTTCAATTTCCGCCACTGTCTGTAAAGAGTCTGTACATTCATCCCGTGGGTTTCCTCTGGTGCTCCAGTTTCTTCCCATATTCCAAAGATGTACGGCTAGGGTTAGTAGTTGTGGGTATGCTATTGTTGACACTTGCCGGATGACCAGCACAATCCTTGCTTATTTGATTTGATGCCAACATGCATTTCTCTGTATGCTTTGATGCACATGTGACAAACAAAGTTAATCTTAAAGATCTTAATACATACTTACATACAAGTACTTAGTTCAGCATATTCAGTTGTATTAATATTTATTCTATACAAGAAACTGGAGGCAAGGACAGCCTGATAACTGGCGGCAGGAAGAATTAACAGAAGATTGTGCTGGCCTTACTAAGAATGCATTATGGAATGACTTCTTCTGCACAGACGCAAATCATGTGATTTGTGAGAAGAATGCTGATGAAGGTGAGTTATTGTAATGTTATTATTTCAATGCTATTTTAACATTTATGTTCATAACATCATTTCATTACGAATGCACGCCAACTATTTATATTTTTCTGCCCATTGTTTTAATAGAATGAAAATCAGTGGTAGTTTGTTCGTAATTTCCAGATATGAATACTGGCCAGGAAAGATCCCTGCCAATTAAAATAGAGGCTGTCTGTACCTAGATTCCAAAATACAATTTCTAAGAGTCAGATATACAGAAAACCATAGAAATCCAACTTAATGTAAATTCTCCCATACATTTTTAAAGCCTTTTTCAAGATAATAATAAAATGTTTTGTGGTATTCATTAATGGTTGGATACAGTATGTTCTATTAGTTAAATTATGTAGTGTTGGGGTGAATATTCAATAAAATGGAAAAGTTATATGAAGAAAGTGCATGTCCCGCAATACGTACTATATAGATAGCTCTAGCAAACAGGTGTTTCTGACTTACAAAAAAATGGGAACGGATCTCTTATGTAATCTGAGGACTGTCTGTACAAAGGTTACAAATATAAGGTTTGAACAATTAAGAACGCTGCAACAAATATAAAAAAACTAAGATTTAAGGCCAATGCCAAGTTTCACTCATATATCCATATAACTATATTATCTTCACCTTGGTTGGCATCCATCTGACCAGAAGGATGATGGGTGATGATTGTCATCATCATCACAAGCCTGGGCGTAAGGTATGGAGATCCTGAGACGCCCAGTCATCAAGATCCCCTTCTTGACCTCACCAATGTAGTTTGAAGGAAAGCTTATGAAGCAATACTTTTGGCACCAGTTTGGCTGCAGGAGCTGCCGGAAGGATGTTTAGTGACAACAGACACCTTAGGGGCTCCACGACAGATCTGCTGTCTGGATTTACTCCCGTAGCCTTTGTCTCTCCTGAGGCTGCCCACAAGGCAGTAGGGCTACTTGCCATTAGCTGGGGATCTGGTTCACGAGCACGAGGGAGTGTCTGCACATCAGTGGGCCTGTGTGCTACATGTGCAGGGTTCAGACCTCTTCACCTTAATGCCTGGAATAAATCTTGTTTATCATCATCATCATCATGTGCCATACTCTGCCAGAGCCTTGGCGACCACTTTCTTCCACAGCGATCAGTCAAACCTCTTGCATGTCTGGTGGTGAGCCTGGTCCACTTCTTGATGTTGTCAATCCAGGTTGTCCTCCATCTGCCTCAGGAGCAGCTTCCTTCTACTCTGCCTTCAAGCACAGTGCATTCCAGTGTGTCATCAGTTCTTGAGATGTGTCCAAAATTACAAAGTTTCCTTTGGATAATTGTTTCCAGAAGTACTGGTTTCATGCCAATCTTTTCTAGGATGAAATTGTTGGATCTTCTTTCAATGTATGGTACCCTGAGGATCCATCTGCATGTCCACATCTCAAATGCTGTCAACTTCTTTTCATCAGCTGCTTTTAGGGTCCATGTTTCACAGCCATATAGGGTTACTGGCCAGATGAGACTCTTGAGGAGGTGTATCTTGGTGTCAGTGCTCATGGATCTATCTTTCCAGATGTTCCAGAGTTTGGGAGTGCTTATGCGTGCCATTGCTAGCCTTTGCCTTATTTCCTTGCTGCATTTGTTTGTGACATTTAGTTCTGCACCAAGGTATATAAAGGACGCTTGTTCAAACTTGTCATTTCCGATGTGGATGTCAGCTTGAATTGCAGTTTTGCTTATCACCATAACTTTGGTCTTTTTGCCATTTATCAGCAATCTAAATTCAGCAGAGACTTTTGCAACATTATTAAGTAGTGCCTGTAGGTCTTCTTCTTGTTTATACTGATGCTAATTTAGTGTGTCTGAAGTGTCTTAAATATTCTGAATATCAGAAAAAAACCTGGATATTTATTCGGGAACAAGAATACTGCAATTGCTAAGTATAGTGAAAGAATAGACCAAGAATATATAGAACCTACTGAAAACATCACATACTTATTTTGTTTCTCACCTGGAAGACACCCAAATTGACATTCCTGCTATTGGCCAAGTCAGTTAATCCATAGCCAGGATCTTTGAATCTGGTCTTTTTCAATATGGAGTCAGTATGAGAAAGTTCAAAGATCACAATGAAAGATAGAAAAATGCCATTATTGCAATTGGAAAGACCCCTAATAAAGGCCAATATTGCTTCTGATCCACAAGAACTGTTCCACTGGACTCTCAAGGAATGCTGAAAATTGCACATTATGTGGAATAAATCTGCTATTCTCAAGTAAATGTGCAAATTATGCTCCAGATCTCAAGACAGGATTATTAGATTAAAATCTTACACTGGGATTATGGGAACTATTAAATAATCAGCTATGGTTCAACTGAAATAGTTAACAATTTTCACCTAAGGGTTATGTTCAAGTCCAATTCAAAGACGCGATCACATAAATCTTGGTTGATATCTCATTTACTGCAGTATTCACCTTCTGGTTGAGATATGAAACAAGTTTCCTTCTATTCTAGTAATCCTTCTCAGAATAAATGGTCCAACATTTGAAACTAGAATATGGAGAAATATATTTACACAGAAATCTGTAATTCTGTGTGTTTTTTAAAAAAAACAAAAAACCGCACATCTTTGGAATTCTCTCCCTCAGTTACATGGTTTATTCAAGGCTTAGTTAGCAGACAGAGGCTACGAAGATCAAGTTAGAAAATAAACTTTTGGCTGAGGTTTAGCACAAATTTATTGAATGGCAAAGCAAGGTCTAGAGCAGGGGTCAGCAACCTTTACCACTGAAAGAGCCACTTGGACCCGTTTCCCACAGAAAAGAAAACACTGGGAGCCGCAAAACCCGTTTGACATTTAAAATGAAATAACACTGCATACAACGTTTTGTTTTGCCTTTATGCTATGTATAAATAAACTATAATGTGTTGCATTTATGAAATTGATGAACTCCTGCAGAGAAAACGAAATTACATTTCTGCATGCAACAAAAACATTTTGAACTCCAAAAAAAAGACGTTGGGTTGAAGGTTACTTTTAAGTAAAATACTCAACGTCTATTTGAGTCCTTCTTGTATTTATGAAAAACGCCAAACTTAAATTTGCCGCCAGCAGCAAACCAAAAATAACGTCAGCCAGCTGTCAACCTGAAAAATAAAAGGACTATTTCACTGAACAATGAAAACATATGAATATACGTAAAATAATACGCAATTAAAATATTTATCATACTTCTTCAGGTTGACTCACACCTGACAATGCAGTCGTATTCAGTAGGGATGGATCGATGCTTAGGGGAGTGACCGGGAAGGATAATGTGTTTTTTTCCTCTCTGAACTCACAGAAGCGTTTCCCAAACGATGTTTGCATTGCGATGATTGCAGAATGTAAATACTCCGAATTTATCATGTCGTGACATTGTTTGAACTCTCTCAAATTGGGGAAGTGAGACAATGTGCCTTTCTGTAAATCTCTGGCAAGCAACGTCAACTTGCGCTCGAATGCAAAACATCCCCCAACATGTGCAGGGCTGTACGTCCTTACCCCGTTGAAGAGCTGTGTTCAGCGTGTTCAGGTGCGCTGTCATGTCTACCATGAAGTGTAGCTTTTCCAGCCACTCTGGCTGTTCCAGCTCAGTAAAGTTGAGCCCTTTGCTGCCCAGGAAAGTTTTCACTTCTTCCAGACGCGCGACAAAGCGTTTCAGCACCTCCCCTCTGGACAGCCAGCGATAAAAACACGTTGTAGCGGTTGCTACACGCAGTCAGTAAACTGCAGTCAAAGATAGCTTTATTCGAACTAAACAGCCTTGCTTTTAAGCCTCCCTCAACCCGCCCCCCATGGGCGCGGATGCTGCAAAAGACACGTACTCACAAACCCCCGTAGGCTATCTCCCTTAGCCTGAACGCTGGCTAATTGTGAGCCAGTTCGGATGTGTCAGGAAATGGGTCGCCCGCCACAACGTCTTATTTAGATTGTACAAGATCACCATAATCTTCAAATTTAGATTTACATTTCAAAAACTAACAAACTAACATAAAAAACATATTAATTAAATACTGACCATGTAGCGGTGTGCTACACGCAGCGCTAAAATTACGACACGGAGTCGGTAACTGCAGTCGAAGGAAAAAAACTTTATTCGAAATCTTCAGCCTCACTTTTAAGCCTCCCTCAACCTGCCCCCCCCCCCCATGGCGCAGAGGCTCCAAAGCTCTGTGCTCGCAAACCCCCGTAGGCTATCTTATTGTGAGTCGGTTCGGATGTGCCAGGAAAAGGGTCGCCACAACCAATTATTTCCCAAAGCAACAGGGAGCCGCAGCACAGACCTAAAAGAGCCACATGTGGCTCCGGAGCCGCGGGTTGCCGACCCCCGGTCTAGAGGCTAAGTGACCAACTAACCCCTGCTTCTGTTTCATATCTTACTATGTAATAAAACTAGCTATTACAAACAATTAACAGGTACAATTTGAGGTCAGGTTCAACATTTTCTGTTATTCCCCATTAACCCTCTTGGCTGGGTATATTGTTGTTTCATATGGCATTCACACTTCCAACTAAGGTATAGCCCGGGAGGGGCAGACACTAGTCTGTCCATTTGGAAGTTGGGGTATATATGATCCTTTGACACTCTTCCAAGAGACAGCAGAATTTACTTCAAGCTCTCTAGACAGTATTTGCTGTCAACATCAGAGAAACAGTTTTTCAGATTATGATCTTACAGTTGTTCCAGGGAGCTTGATATAGGCATGCTGATTACCACAAGTTCTTGATTACAATATTGCTTACAGTTCAAAATTACAAACAGAATTGGAGAACACTTTTCATGTTATAGGTTATGTGTCTATTTAAGCTATCTTTTTAATGATTAGTCTTTTAACTTTGCAGATTAGCTTTCTGAGTGATTGTCCTGAAGACTACAGTCAGACTACTTTGTGGACCGTATTGGAGGTGGACTTCAGCTTCAGGTCCCTGATAAACAAAGGAAGCTTCTGAAATGGAGTTAGACAACATCTACTAACCTAACTTTCCAAACATTGTTTCCTCATACTGATGCTGGAACGTAAAATTATGACAATCCTTAACTTTTAAAGTTAGCCCGAAACTTTATTCTGTAAAGAATAACTATTTTTTGATAACAATCATTGTTTATTACTAGTAAAATTAGCAAGAAAATATATTACAGAGGCCATATGAACCCATTTTTATTTTATTTGCCATGAATGCCTATGTCAAGATAAAATGTATGTTAAACACATCTTGAAAATTACTTACAGTTCTGCTTACAAAGCTTTCTTGTTTTTCAGGAAAATTTCTACGGAACATTCTGTGTCTAGTTTACAATGCAATCAAGGAATTATTATTCAACTGTTATGTCAGAAAATCAAAGATCAAATCTTTCTTTATTATCTTCCAGCAGTTATAAATATGGTCTGTTTTGGGGGCTTGAATTTTCAGCTTTTATTTTTGATTGGGATTGTTCTGTTATAATTTTAGTCAGTTATGATCAAAGCTCGGGAAAATCAGATTATTTTCAGTTGTTAAGTGTCATGAGACAATTACATCAATTTTCAGTTTCTACATTGTAACTAAATTAGAAACAGCAATAAATAATTATTTACAAAATTGTCCATTACCCTGTGTTTTAACTAACTCTAATATTTTTACCAACTGGCAACTTCTACTGTGTCAATGCATAATATCTAAATCTTAAAACCATAGTCTTAAAGTGCACAGAAGTCTTTAAAAATAATTCATTGAAGCAGAGTCTGTGTAGTTATTATTGTTAAAAACTGAAAACATTCAAGCCCTATCTATGTTAAGTTCTGCTGCAGTGAATAAGGCATTGTTTCAGTGAAGTAGGTGGAGTTAAAGTGCTTTCATATGGGCATCCATTTTACTAAAACATTATCTCTTGGATGCAGACTTGTTAAGAAGATGCTTTAAAGTACAACTGTTGCTGTTCCAAATGGAAAGAAAAGAATATAGAACATGGAGATAACACACACACACACACACACACACACACACACACACACACACACACACACACACACACACACACACACACACACACACACACACACACACACACACACACACACAAAATTCTGCAGGGACTCATCAGGCCAGGCAGCATCTCTGGAAAAAAGAACAGTCGAAGGGTCTCGGCCCGAAACGTCAACTGTACTCTTTTCCATAGATGCTGCCTGGCCTGCTGAGTCCCACCAGCATTTTGTGTGCTGCTTGGATTTCCAGCATCTGCAGATTTTCTCTTGTTTATGACAGAAGATGGAGAAACATTTTGACATCAGCTGCAAGTTTTGTGCACATCACAGAAGATGTGAAGACTACTTCCTTTGTTTGCAGACAGGAAAGAAACCAGAAAAGCACATGAGCCTCTGCCCACCAAAACCAGGAGAGGCCGAAGGGGAATTATAACGCCTTTGACAATATCAGAAATGCAGAATTTCTAAAACATTTTATCCTTTAATAAATGACAACATTTTATGATTATGAGCAGTTTCATATTTAAGTTGGCAAAGATGTTACTGCTAGCAAATAAAGGTATGAATAAGAATGCCAATGCAAAATGCCACATTGGTCATGAACTCCTAGTGACCCAGAATGTAAACACTGAAGTGCAGTCCTTTTAACTATTATTTGCAAAGCCTTTATCAGCATATTAACCAAACTTAGCCTTTCATAAACAAAATAGTCTTGCATTATATAGCCTGGATACATTGACTAAATATTGACTTTCATCCTATTATTTAATTCCCATTCTCTCATATTTCATAATGATTTAATTACAATGCTAATCCTGGTTGATTTGAAAAATGCATTTTGTGTATACCAAGATCTGAGAGCAGAAAAATACTCCTAATGTTTTTACAACTCAAACCAATTAAATTACTGACTGTACTACTGTAGCGCTGGTACTGAGCCAATGAGTGCAATGAATAAAAACTTCCACATTGTAAGAGTGTTGCTTGACTAATCTGGCACCCACAATTCTTGGTTCTTAACTATTTGAGCAGGAAGCTGACAATGCAACAACTCATTCCTACCGATAAGGAACAATCAAAGATTTGGCTATCTTAATCCACATTAACGTGACCCAGACCTAAGTGAACACCGACTCGTTAACTCAGTCGAGTAGAGTACATTAGAAAAGAAACCAAGCTCAAATTAAACAAAAAGAAGGTTCTATTGTTACTTGACAAATAGAACATTACTACAGTTAAGTTTAGGTAAAGTAAGTGAGCCCCCTCCATGGACATTGCCTTCTAGCTGTCTACATGATACGCCAGCCAGGGCAGTATGATAGCAAGCTGTTAGCCGTGCAGCAGGCTCCCCCTCTCTAGGCAGCTGATGAATCCAAAGGAGCAGCAGAGACAGATATAGTTTGGCACCAAGAGCTTCACAGGAGTTGCCAGTCAGCATTGAACTCAAGATAAGACTGCCTTAAGGACTCCAGCTCCAGAATATTCCTCCGGCTTTACTCCTGAAGCCTTCCCCAAGAATGAGTATAGCTACAAGGCAGCGGAGATTTGATATCAGAGTTTTCCTTCTCCTAGACGAGCTGCCAACCATGGCTGTCAACCCCCATCTGCCCGAAGCAACTGATTTTAAGGTACAAGAACCCACCTTTGCCCCTTCTCCTGTCAATAGAAATGGTTCCACCAGGCTTAAGAGCTAAGCCACACATGAAGGCCAGGCAGTGAACTTGATTGTCAGAGGATATTTGAGATGCATGCTTTTGGGAGCATTTAATAGTTAGTGGGAGCTTATTCCCACTATCTGCCCTGGCTATGACAACCTTAAGGAACCTTAAAGTAAGTGAAGTTAACAAAATTAACAGAATTTGGTAATTCATTGCCCTCATCAACTCTCATATGCCATTTTTTTAAAACTAAATGGCTATTTAACATAGTTCATTTTTTATTACTATGTTTACTTTCCATGAGCATGGTTAATGAGTATAAGATTACTATCAAAATAATTTGTAGTATTGACAAAAAAACTTAAACTAACCCACAACAAATTATGAAGTGAAAAGTTAATTATGACCAAATCTGTATTGATTGGTTCAAATATTAAATAACCCAAGTCTTAGTTGCCATTGATATTGAATTAAATAAAATATGCGTGGACGTAAATTATTCAGCTCAACATCTGTTCATGCTCCATATGAGCCTCCTCCCACTTCATCTCTCCACTTCTAAACATTAATGCTATCACAACATTACATAAGCTGATGAGCAGTGTAGTTTCCATAAGCATTGAATTAAATTTTATGTTTTATGTTTATATGGCAAAATATTTATGAGTGTAATCTGTTCCTCCACCCCTTCTCAATCTGTTCTATCTCCTTTCACCCTTCTGTCCTTATGAATGTCCAGCCAATTGGAAAGAGATGTTCTCAGGGAAATGTACAGAAGAAATGTGGCTAATGTTCAAGGGATATTTGTGTGGAGTTCTGCATAGGTACATTCCAATGAGACAGGGAAAGGATGGTAGAGTACAGTAACCATTGTGTCCAAAGACTGCTGAAAATCCAGTCAAGAAGAAAAGAAGAGCTTACAAAAGTTTCAAAAAACAAGGTAATGATAGAGATCTAGAAGATTATAAGGCTAGCAGGAAGGAGCTTAAGAATTAAATTAGGAGAGTCAGAAGAGGCCATGAGAAGGCCTTGGAGCTCACAATTCAGGAAAATCCACAGGCATTCTGCAAGTATGTGAAGAGCAAAAGGATAAGACATGAGAGAATAGGACCAATCAAGTGTGACAGTGTAAAGTGTATATGGAAATGGAGCAGATGGCAGAGGTACTTAATGAATACTTTGCTTCAGTATTCACTATGGAAAAGGATCTTGACAATTGTAGGGATAACCTACAGCAGGCTAAGAAGCTTGAGCACGTAGATATTAAAGAAGAGGATATGCAGGAGCTTTTGGAAAGCATCAAGTTTGATAAGTTACCAGGACCGGATGAGATGTACCCCAGGCTACTGTGAAAGGCGAGGGAGGAGGTTGCTGAGCCTCTGGAGATTATCTTTGCATCATCAATGGGGACAGGACAGGTTCTAGAGGATTGGAGGGTTGCAGATGTTGTTCCATTATTCAAGAAAGGGAGTAGAGATAGCCCAGGAAATTATAGACCAGTGAGTCTTACATCAGTGGTTGGTAATTTGATGGAGAAGATCCTGAGAGGCAGGATTTCTGAACATTTGTAGAGGCATAATATGATTAGAAATAGTCAGCACGTCTTTGTCAAGGGCAGGTTATGCTTTACAAGCCTGAATGAATTTTTTGAGGATGTGACTAAACACATTGATGAAGGTAGAACAGTAGATGTAGTGTATATGGATTTCAGCAAAGCATTTGATAAGGTACTCCATACAAGGCTTATTGAGAAAGTAAATAGGCATGGGATCCAAGGGGACATTGCTTTTTGAATCCAGAATTGGCTTGCCACAGAAGGCAAAGAATGGTTGCAGATGGGTCATATTCTGCATGGAGGTCAGTGACCAGTGGTGTGCCTCAGGGATCTGTTCTGGGACCCCGACTCTTTGTGATTTTTTATGAATGACCTGGATGAGGAAGTGGAGGGATGTGTTACCTAAATTTGCTGATGACACAAAGGTTGGGGGTGTTGTGGGCAGTGTGGAGGGTTGTCAGAAGTTACAGCGGGACATTGATAGGATGCAAAACTGGGCTGAGAAGTGGCATATGGAGTTCAACCCAGATAAGTGTGAAGTGGTTCATTTTGGTAGGTCAGATATGATGGCAGAATATATTATTAATGGTAAGTCTCCTGTGGAGGATCAGAGGGATCTTGGGGTCTGAGTCCATAGAACACTCAAAGCTGCTGCACAGGTTGACTCTATGGTTAAGAAGGCACACAGTGTTTTGGCCTTCAATCTTGGGATTGAGTTTAGGAGCCGAGAGGTAATGTTGCAGCTATATAGGACCCTGGTCAAACCCCACTTGGATTACTGAGCTCAGTTCTGGTTGCCTCACTACAGGAAGGATGTGGAAACCATAGGAAGGGTGCAGAGGAGATTTACAAGAATGTTGCCTGGATTGGGGAGCTTGCCTTATGAGAATAGGTTGAGTGAACATGGCCTTTTCTCCTTGAAGTGAGAGGTGAGCTGGTAGAGGTGTATAAGATGATGAGAGGCATTGATTATGTGGATAGTCAGAGACTTTTCCCCAGGGCTGAAATGGCTAACATGAGAGTGCACAGTTTTAAGGTGCTTGGAAGTTGGTGCAGAGGAGATGTCAGTGATAAGTTTTTTTTACACAGAGTGGTGAGTGCGTGGAATGGGCGGCTGGGGACGGTGGGGGAGGTGATATGATAAAGTCTCTTAAGAGACTCCTGGATAGGTACATGGAGCTTAGAAAAATAGAGGGCTATGGGTAACCCTAGGTAATTTCTAAGTTAAGGACATGTTCAGCACAGCTTTGTGGGCCAAAGGGCCTGTAATGTGCTGCAGGCTTTCTATGTTTCTATGTCTATTTTCATCCTTCTTTGCAAAGCCCTACATATTATTGTCATGTTTCCATTTGATGCCCCTCTTTTCCATGATTTTATGGTTAAACCTCTCTTAAACGGCTTCTACCTTTATCACAGTACTTAAACAATTCTGACTGAAAATGCAAACTACCTTCATCAAAAGTGTGACAAAGGTGAAGTAGCTTCATCTGGAGCTGTAACACAGCAGATCACTCTGCCCACCTCCTCTGTCAAATATTTACTTGATTTCTTAAGAGTTCTGTTTTTACATTCACCGGACTCCCCATATCTTAGCTCAACTGCTCCTAAAAACCCACAACCATCCTTCCAATAATCCTGACCATTTTTATGTCCATGGTTGTTTGTTTTCTACCATTCATCAGTGCTTATCTAAAACATTGCTACATCCACGTTATCATGCTCCTGGAATCATGCCCGTGATTTCCAACTTGCATTAACTACCACTTCATCAATATCACAGTTTTGAAGCTCTCAATCTTGCTTTTAGGACTTTTATAGTCAAAACATGCTCTCTCAAATGTGTTGAAGAGCTACAGTATGATCCTTCTAGATCTCTCAGCTCCTCAATTTCCTCCAATGCCTTCAGCATTGATGACTTAATAGAAGTTCACCATTGTCAGTTACATCTACAGCCAACTTCCATCAAGTTCTCAGATTTCCATCCTAAATCTTTCTTCCTCTATTTCTGTCATTTCATTTAAGAATGTTCCTTAAATATTAATTGTGTTCACCTACCCTGTTCTACAGTGGCATGCGGGGCACATTTTATTAATTATTTAGTCTACCAAAGCTTTTTAAGTGTTCTGCAATGATTTTTATTTAATTTAGCTAACTAATTGGGAAGAAAATTATGCAAATATATGAAAAGTGAAAAGATAAATCTGGGGCTGGAGTCACTAAAATTGAACACTGCCCCCAATTTTTTCAACAATACAATGAACATCAGAGGTGGTGTATAACACACTGGTGACATAACATAGGGCATTTAGTGCCTCCAACCAACGACATATTTCTTGAGAAAAGAAATAGGAATTTGGGTAGAATTCCTGCGTCTAAGTCATGACATGCAAGGCAGCCTTATGCTGAGCTAGGTCTCATTTCCATCCATTTGCAGAGACATGAAATGGTCTAAGAAGACAAGCTATGAGGTAAAGGTGATTGACAAAATCAAAAATTGGGAGAATGAATGGGGCTGGGAGTGGGTTTAAGGGGAAGAGTAGAGACATCTGTAGTCAAAAGGATATGAATATCTGGGAGTGTGATAATCCCATGGTATTAGGTAGAACCTATTGTATAACCCATCACTGAATCCTGATGTTATCAATATACTGTAGTGGCTAGTGCAGAAATAATGATGACATCATGGCAAGCATGTAGTTGCAGAATATGATGACTGTATTTTCTGTCATTTCAGCTGAATATTTAGATTCACTGTTGGTTATTATTAAAATCATTGGTGATATGGACTAACCTGGGTATATTTAGGAGTTGCACATTTCAGGAGTAATTCACAGGTCTGGCAGCATCTATAGTAAAGAATAAATAGTCAATGTTGTAGACTCAGCCCATTCATCAGAACTCAGCATTTCCAGCATCTGCAGAATCTCTTGTGTTTATGTTTTTAGGACTTAAAATGCAAAGGAGAAGAGATGAAGAGTTTGCATTGTGCAACTCATTTACTGATCATGCATGACCAAGGTTTATATTTTCACTATCATGTATTTGACTTACATGAGATTTTGAATCCTTTCTCTGGGGTTGAGGAACAAATTGGTTTATTGAAATCAAAGAGAATTTCAATTCTTTTGTCCCTGTGTCGGTTGTCCCTGACAAAGTGTCTATGATTTGTACTCTAGGTTACCTTAATATAGATTGAATAGGTAGAATAAACAGTCGCCATTTTGAGCCAATTCTGATCATTGGAACTGGAAAGGAAGGGGACAGAAGCCAGAATAAGAAGATGGGGAGAGGAGAACAAGTACAAGCTGGGAGGTAGTAGACAAGACTAGTTGAGAGAGAAGGTGTGTGGGTAGGTTTCGGGTTTAAAGTAAGAAGCTAGGAATGATAGGTAGAAAAGGTAAAAGGTAATGAGAGAGGACAGTAGACCACAGAAGAAATAGAAGAAGAAGAGGAACAAAAGGGAGGTGATGGACAGATTAGGAGAAGGAGTGAAAGGGTAACCAGAATTGTGACTGGAAAAAGTGAGAAAGTGGGAAGGGGGAGAAATTACCAAAAGTTAGAGAAATCAATATTCATAACATCAAGTTGGAAACTAGTGGTTTTGCTCCTCCAACCTGAGTTTGGCCTCCTTCCTCATGGTATTAGATGAGGCCACAGGCAGGACAAGTCAGAATGAGAAGTCAAATTGAAATGGACAGCCACTGGGATATCCTGCCTTTTACAATGGACCAAGAAAAGTTACTTGACAAAATGGCCCCATCTGTGTTGGGTTTCATTGAAGCAGAGAGGACCAGATACATTAGATGATGTAACAGATTTGCAGCTGAAGTGTCACCTCCCCTGGAAGGATGGTTTGGGGCCCTGAATGGTGGTGAGGAAGGATGTGTAAGGGCACATGCAGCATTTGTCACACTTGCAGAATAAATGCCAAGAGGGAAATCTGTAGGGAGGGACAAGTGGATGTTGGATCTCTGTATATTTTCTGATCCTTAATGTTCTTCCAGAAGTCAAGGATGTCTTAATTCTAAGATCTCAGCTTATTTTAGAGAACAAGCAAACATACAAATACAAAACAATCTCAAAAAAGAGCTGAGAAATGGTGCTAAGGGATGTAAGACAGAGGAATAAAGAAGTCAATAAAAGCCAAGATGGCATCTCTGAAAAACCTATCATTCTTATAGATAAGAAAAGAGAAATTCCTTAGATAGGAATGAATTAGTTAAAAGGTTGCATGATTAAAACAATTAGATCACGTAGGTAATGTGCTAATACTTATTCAATGAAAAATGAGAAAGATGGTGAACCACAAACAGGAGAAAATATGCAGATACTGGAATTCCTAGCAACACACACAAAAAGCTGGAGAAACTCAGCAGGCCAAGCAGCATCTATGGAAAGAAGCACAGCCAACATTTTGAGCCGAAACCCTTCAGCAGGACTGTAGAAAAAAAGCTGAGGGGAAGATTTGAAAGGTGGGGGGAGGGGAGAGAGAAACACCTGGTAATAGGTGAAACTTAGAGGGAGAAGGATGGAGCAAAGAGCTTTGAAGTGGATTGGTGAAAGAGACAGAAGGCCATGGAAGAAAGAAAAAAGGCAGGGGGAGCATCAGAGGGAGGCAATGGGTGAGTGGGTGGGTGGGCAAGGAGATAACATGAGAAGGAAAAGGAGATGGGAAACGGTGAAGGGGGGAAGGTAAGAGAGGCACTACTGGTAGTTTGAGAAATCAATGTTCATTCAATCAGGTTGGAGGCTACCCAAACAGAGTATAAGTGTGGCATTATCATGACAGTGGAGGAGGCCATGGATGGACATATTGGAATGGGAATGGGAAGCAGAATTTAAATGGGTGACCATTTGGAGATCTCACTTGTTCTGGCAGATGGAGCATTGATGCTCGGCGAAGTGGTCTCCCAATCTATGTTGGGTCTCACCGATATGCAGGAGGCCATACTAGGAGCACCACACACCGTATATGACCCCAACACACTCACAGGTGAGGTGTTGCCTCACCTGGAAGGACTGTCTGGGGCCCTGAATGGTGGTGAGGGAGAAAGTGTAGGGGCAGATGTAGCACTTGTTCCGCTTGCAAGGATAAGTGCCAGGAGGGAGATTAGTGGGGAGGGACAAATGGACAAGAGAGTCGTGTAGGAAAGCAGACAGTGGAGGTAAGGGAAAGATGTGTTTAGTTAGTGGTGGGATCCAGTTGGAGTTGGCAGAAGTTTTGGAGAATTATGTGCTAGATGCAGAGACTGGTGGGCAGGTAACTGAGAACAACAGGAACCCTATCCCTGGTAAGGTGGTAGGAGGATAGGGTTACAGTAGGCATGTGTGAAATGGGAGAAAGGCGGTTGAGAGCAGTGTTGATGGTGGAAGAATGGAAGCCCCTTTCTTTGAAAAAGGAAGATATCTCCTTCATTCCAGAAAAGCGCCATCTTGAGAGCAGATGCGGCAGAGACGGAGGAATTGGGAGAAGGGGATGGCGTGTTTACAAGTAACTGTGGGGGGGGGGGGTGGAGTGGTATAGTCCAGGTAGCTGTGAGAGTCTATGGGTTTATAATAGACATCAGTAGATAGGCTGTCTCCAGAGATAGAGACAGAGAGATCGAGAAAGGGGAGGGAGGTATCAGAAATGGACCAGGTGAATTTGAGGGCAGGGTGGATGAAATCAATGAGTTCAGCACGGGCGCAGGAAGCAGCACCAATGCAGTTGTTGATGTTGCATAGGAAAAGTGTGGAATGGTAACCAGTGTAGGCCTGGAACATAGACTGTTCTACATACCTGACAAACAGGCATGAATAGCTGGGACCCATGTGAGTGCCCACGGCTACCCCTTTTGTTTGAAGGAAGTCGGAGGAGGAAGAGGAGAAATTATTTAGGGTGAGGACAAGCTCCACTAGGCGGAGGAGTGGTGGTGGAGGGGAACTGGTTGGATCTGGTGTCCAGAAAGAAACAGAGAGCTTTGAGTCCTTCCTGGTGGTGGGGGGGGGGGGGGGTGGTGGAGGCGTATAGAGACTGGATAACCATACTAGAAATAAGATGATGGGGGCCAGGGAACCTGAAATTCTTGAAAAGATCAAGAGTGTGTGAGGTATCTCGGATGTAGGTAGGAAGGGACTGAACCAGTGAGGAGAAAACAGAGTCAAGGTATGCAGATATGAGTTCAGTGGGGCTGAAACTGAAAAAAAATGGGTCTACCTGGACAAGTAGATTTTTGGGTTTTGGGTAGGAGGTAGAAACAGGAGGTGTGGGACACGGGAATTATCAGGTTGGTGGTGCAGGATGGGAGATCCCTAGAGTCGATAAGATTGGTGATGGTGTGGGAGACAATGGCCTGGTGCTTCTTAGTGGGGTCCTGTTCGAGGGGTAAGTAAGAGGAGGTGTCTGAGAGTTGGTGCTGGGCCTCAGCAAGGTAGAGGTCAGTATGCCAGACTACTACAGCACCCCCCTTACCTGCGGGTTCGATGGTGTGGTTAGGATTAATGCAGAGGAAATGGAGAGCTGAGCATTCAGAAGCAGTGAGGTTGAAATAGGAGAGAGGAGTGTTAAGTCTAGACAGTTAATGTCCCGTTGGCAGTTGGCAATGAAAAGGTCCAGAACAGGCAGAAGACCAGGGCAGAGGTAAATCATTAGTTTAGCTGCTATACCACTTTTGCCAGTGACTGGGGATGAACCACCACATACTGTGAAAAATACATGAGTTTGTTAGAAAGTACAGATCTTATAAAGAGAATTATTTAAGAAAAAACAATGGTTTTCAACAAGGGCAAGGATTGTTATGTAGAGACAGAGTGGAAGAGTGCATTTTGCCCTTGTTTGTAAGTCCTTTGATTTACAAGCTGAGAAATTTTAATCAGGATTCAATTATGGTAGTGTAAATCAGGGGTGCCACGTAGCATAGTGGTTATTGCAATGCTATTACAGAACAGGGCATCAGAGCTCAGAGTTCAATTCCAACGTCATCTATCAGGAATCCGGATCTTCTCCAAGTGTTCCAGTTTCCTTGCACTGTCCAAATACATACCATTTGGTAGATTAATTGGTCACTGTAAATTGTCCTGTGATTAGGCTGGGGTTGTACTGGGGGTTACTGGGGCAGCACGGCTCAAGCAGCTGGAAGGGTCTACCCCATACTGTATCTCTACATAAATAAATAATCATTCTCAAGTCAGTTTAAGAATTGCTAAGCAGGCTAGAACATGAATAAATGTCCCACCCCAGCTATACAGTTCTTAGGAGCTGGGACCAGAGTCTACATGAAACTTTTATGGTCTTGTCACAGAAATGCGACTGATCAAACACAAGAGTAAAGTAGTTTGCAGGGGATGGTGCATGAAGGCATTTCTTATAGAACTGCAGATCTGCAAACTCAAAGGAGGCTGCTCAGTGACAAAGGTCTGAATCGTAAGCTGATATTTGACATGTTCAGGTGGCGAAAATGGTGGTGGAGTATGCTCATCAACAGTGAAAGCCAAAGTGTTAGCAACTTGGGACCTAGCACAGTTGCATATTCTGGACAAGGGAAGAATGACCTGAAGAGGAATTGTTAACACTGAAGCAATGTTCAAGTCAATGACTAAAGACATAAAGTACCTGCGGTCTCAACAGACATCTATCAACAGTTGTTTAAAAACAAAATCATCACTTACTCAGGTAACCGGGTAACATGCGGCCTCACGAGTGAATCTGCAGATGCTAGAAATAAATATTTAAAAAACACAAAATGCTGGCAGAACTCAGCAGGCCAGACAGTATCTAAGGGAGGAGGTAGTGACGATGTTTCGGGCCGAACGTGGGGACCCAAATGGATCACAGAGAATATTTCACTGTTAAACATCTAGTAAACTTTTTTATACATGTAAGAAAATGTAGTGCTTACGTATTGGTAAGGTGTGAGTAGCAATGTAACAGCATTTGCTAATTGATTCACTGAATCATCTGCTTTCCTTTGCACCTATTTGGGGAAAAGATCGGGTGACAGGACTGTGTTGGCAGTGGTAAAAGTGAAGCAGAGCTTCCACTTCTGACTGTCCAGGTCAAGGATCCAAACTGATAAGCTAGGACTGGCTATCAAAAAATAAATAAAATAATGCAATTCCACAGCACCTAAACAAATATCCTGTGGTTAATTCAACAATATTCAATTTGTGAAAGCCAAGATACACCCAAATGGGAATGCTGCATTTCTTAAACAAGAGAAAATCTGCAGATGCTAGAGGAACTCAGCAGGCCAGGCAGCGTCTATGGAAAAGAGTACAGTCGACATTTTGGGCCAAAACCCTTCAGCAGGACTGGAGATAAAAAGTTGAGGAGTCAAAGTTAGAAGGTGGGGGTAGGGTTTACATATCTTTACATCAAATTTCACTCTGCGAGTACACACCATATATAGTTTCAGAACAGACACAGAAACCTGAGTACATGTGTCAAAATGCTCTTGGATTTGATGAAGCAAGAGCCTAGTACCACTGTGTCTATTAGACAAGAGAAGCAAGAGGAAGAACACAACAATAGAGAGCATAATCAGTGCTTCAGAATAGGTGAGTATGCCTTGGAACCAGAAATATCCTTATATTCTACTAAAAGTGATGTAATGAGAGAGACCACAAAAAGTTTCCACTTGCAGCTAATGTTTCTGTTGTTCTCTATAAAGTTCAAAGTACTTTTTATTATCAAAGTATGTAAACTTTATACAACCTTGAGATTCATCCCCTTACAGGTGTCAATATTACCCCAAAAGAGCACATTAACAACAAAAGAAGACGGTCAAACACCCAGTGTGCAGAAAGAGAGAAAAAGCAAATCATGCAAACAATCAAAGCAAGCAAAGAGCACTCAGAACTTCAGTTCGCAAAGCTAGGTATCACTACAGCTGATATCAGAAGTCTGCTAGTTGCAGGCCACAGCCCCAGTCTATCACAAGTTCAAGCAAACAGGGCAAGAAGGATCAAATTGTTAAGAGGAAGATGTTAGTTTTACAATTTTGTTGTGAACATTGGACTTCTTTGAAGGTGCTTTATCTATTTAAATGCTGGGTTGAGCAATAGATTCATGTCAGGCAAATAAGTTATTGTCTCTCAGTTCCATTTGTCAATTTAGCACAAAATACATAACTGAAAAATTAAGCACAGAAGGAGGCAATTCAGTCTATCATGAGGTGCTAACACTTTGCTGTAGAAATCCAACCTTTTTCTTTGGCTTTATGACTATATTTGAAAGTCATTAGAGCTGACAAATGACAATTAAGAGAATGATATAAAAATGCCAAGTGAGACACTCATTATAAAGACTTCAGAGTAACTGAGGAGACAGTACAGATCTCCTTGAAGAAAATTATCTCAAAGTAGGAAATATGAAATTTCCAGCTGCATCAATAGAATGAGAAACGTATTTCAGTTCTGATGCTCTGACCTGGGAGAATAACTGCATCTCCTTCTGTAGCTGCTGTCTGACCTACTGAGTTTTTCCAGGATGTCTGCTTTCATTTCAGATTTCAAGCATCTACAGTGTTCTGACCTTTATTGTGGAAGTTTCAGTGGCAACCAAGAACACTGAATATTGAAGAAGCAATTCGGATACAATTGGCTAAGTTTTAAGGCAACAGAAATCAGATGTGGAAGGAAAATAAAACAATGACAATTTTACAGCAAGATCCAAAAATAAAAGATGATGAATGCAAACTAAGATCACAAGCAAAACCACAGATGAGTTAATAGGATGTTGAGAAAACACTGAAAACAATTTCTGGTGATTCTAGTTTTGCTTCAGAAACCTGAGCACAAGTCTAAGTCAACAATTCTGTGCAGTACTGAGGAAGTGTTGTACTTATGCTGGTACAGTATCAGTAATTTTATCATCAACGTACCTATATGCCACCATAAACTACCTTGAGATTCATTTTCTTGAAGGCATTTACAGCACAAAAGAAATACAACACAATTTTATGAGAATTATACATAAACAGATTGAGAAACAACAAATGTATAAAAAGACAAACTATACAAATAATTTACCAAACATATTACATAATACTGTATATAATTATAAGTGTACAAAATATAGTCTATATTATATTACACCAGACTAAAGCCTCATCTATTTTCCCAGGTGAAAATAAACCATAAGGTTATTTCAAAGAAAAGTAGCATCGTGGATGACATTAATCCTGCAATGAAACATATCTTTAAAATATACACTGGGACAAATCTTGCTGATGTGGTCTCCCTGCAAATGCAACTAACTCTGGATGAAGTGCAACTAAGTCACAGCAATATTTGGAAAAAAATATTTGAGCTATTAAACAGTAGCAAGGGAGGAAGTGGAAGGACAGTTGTAGCACCTCTTGGGATTGTATGGGAAGCAACTGTAGGAAGGTGTGTGATCTAAAAGCAATGTACTGAAGAAACTAGTGAGATCTCCTCCTTCTTCAAAGAAAGGGGTTTCCTTTCCTATACCATCTATGCTGCCCTCAACCGCATCTCTTCCATTTCCTGCCGGACTGCCTTCACCCCATCAACCCACAACTACATCAGGGATAGGGCTTCACTTGCCCTTACCTACCACTGAACTAGCCTCCACGACCAGCAAATAATTCTCTGTAACTTCTGCCATGTCCAACTGGATCTCACCACCAAGCACATCTTTCCCTCTGCCCCATTTTCCATTTTTCGCAGGGATCTCTCTCTCTCTCGTCCATTCATTCCTTCCCAAGGATATCCTTGCAGGTACTTAACCTTTCAAGAGGAACAAATGCATTCCTGCCCCTCCACCTCCTCCCTTACTACCATTCAAGGCCCCAAAAAATCCTTCCACGTGAAGCAACACTTCACCTGAGTCTTTTGGGGTCATCGACTGTGGTGTTCCCAGTTTAGCCTCCTATATATCAGTGAGACATGAAGACCGCTTCACCAAGGGCCACCCATTTCAGTTCCACTTCCCATTACTATTCTGATATGAGCATGGCCTCTTCTACTGCGGTAATGAGGTTACACTCAGGTTGGAGGAGCAACACCTTATATTCCACCTGGATAACCACCAACCTGATGTAATGAGCATCAATTTCTCAAAATTCCTGTAATTTCCCCCCTGCCCCTTCACCGTTCCCCCATTCCTGTTTCCCTTTCTCACCTTACCTGTCCATCACCTCCATCTAGTCCTCCTCTCCCTTCCCTTTCTTCCATGGTCTTCTACCCTCTCCTTTCAGATTCTCCCTTCTTTCACCAATCAACTTCCCTGCTCTTTACTTCACCCTTCCCCCTCTCCCACCACCTTGTATCTCCTACCACCTTGTACTTTTTCCTACCTTCTTGCTCTAACTCCTCATTTATTTTGAGTCCTGATGAAGGGTCTCAGGCCGAAACATCAAAACATCGACTGCACTCTTTTCCATGGATGCTGCCTGGCCTGCTGAGATCCTGCAGAATTTTGTTTGATTTATTGAAAAAAATAAATACTTAAAGTAGCATGGTGTTGAAGCAAGGAATGGGGGGACATGGCAGAGAGGCCTTTATCATCTGCAAATTTAGTACAGGGTGAAGGGAAGGTGAGACTTGATTGACATTAGCCTTTGAATATATCATCATTCTCAGCAGTCTCAGCACACCCTTGGCCATACTCCAACAGTGGGAGCGTATCTGAAATGAATGATGCAGTTGATGAGATGTGGAACTTGAGCATGAGTTTGAATTCACTGAACATTTTACTTTAATTCTCTAAGGTCCTTGGGGATGTACTTGTTGCAGTAAACTGTTGCTGTTTCCATTGCTATCTATGGGTCCCTGTGACCTTCCTTAGACAAAGGTCATCTCTCCCTCTTCTCATTAGCTGAGGCCGCTTTGCTGTACCATTGGTTTCAACAATAATCACCGTCTCCAGTCTTACTGAGGGTCTCGACCCAAAACATCAATTCATGATGCTTGATTTGCTCAAGTTCCTCCAGCTTTTTGCGTGTGTTGGTAAAAGTTCAAAACACCTGTTTCTCAAGAACAACCATCTTACCGAACAGCTGAGCCAAGCCACCCAGTGGTCAGAGTTTGCAATCACAAATTGTGGCCAGACATGGAAGAAGCTAAAATGACAATGTGGCAAAAATATGGCAATCTAAAATAAAGTTTTATATACAGGAAAAGTGTACAGATGTAACGATGTTTAAACAGGCATAGATTTTGAACCAAGAGCAATGGACAAAACAAAAATCACCATCAAATTTTTAAAAATTGTGAACATAGTGATAAGAATCATTAGTGATGCCTCCTCCATCATCAGTTCTCAGTCTGAGCCTCAACATTTTCTCCACACTTGAAGATAAGCTACATTGAAAGGAAAATTGCTCCAAGGCTCTCTTCAGAATGGCTGCCTAAATAGCATTGGATGCACAACCTGCTTTTGTCCTAAAAGGCCTCTCTGTTTTGCTGGAAATTACAGCCCGTATTTTATCTGTTTTTCTCTGAATTTAATGAGCGCCAACTCCATCATCTGTAAAAATACAAAAAGTATCATTGCCTGACAATAAAATAAGCACATTAATGTGACTGCAGCATTGTGAAATGCTGAAAAGATTGCAGTTATTATGGTATTATTTTTCCAGCAGGTGGCATTTAAAGGCCTGAGCAGAGCCTAACATCTATAAATAGCAGGCAAAGAGGATTGTGCTAGCGAATGAGGGTTGGGCTGAAGGACACAAGAATCTGGTTTTACAATCTCTTGTGTTCTGATGCAACGTGCATGTAGCCAGACCTCATTGTATTCCAGTTGTTAAGCCATGATTGAGGTGACGTGGAATGGGAACTCACTTACCAGAGATCTGACAGTGTATTTAGAAAATCAGGTCAAAATCAATCTGTCAAGTTCAGGGTTAGGGTTGTCTCTTTTTTTGGGAATCGGTGCTGTTTATGTCTGTTATTACCTGAGCACAGTTGCAAAGGTAAGAAAGTGGTTTATTGATTTTAATCCATACATAAAATCTGCTTGCTGTAATGTCCTCAAAGACAAAGAATGGTGCTGCAAATCATTTAATGCTTCTCGTTTTTTTCTATTAACCATATTGTAAGCTGTGTTTGTTACTTTGCCAGGAAGAGTTGCTGCTAAATCAATCCCTGTATGGAATGCGATTAAGTGATTAATTTTCAACTGCAGACATAGGTCTTATTGCAAAAAATTTATTTATTTGAAAGTCTCCACTCACATTTCCACCTCTGCTCCAGCTCAAATTTGTCACTTTCAGATATACCTGCATAATAGGTGGCTGTATTAAGGTCAGTAACCTCCTCTCATGCTCGATTTTTCCCTGGGTATTATACTCTCCATTTCACTCTACTGTTCCTTTGCCTATGCTTGGCATGAATCCAGGGCCAGCCAGTCCGGTCTCATCTCTTCTTGTTCTCATACTGTCTCATTCTCGCAATATTTATGTCTATTCCTTCATTCTCCATCATTTTTCTTCTCTTCAACTATTAGTATAAATTTAACTACATTTTCTAAAACCATGAGCAGCTTCAAATCAATTAAACTGGTACCTTTGTCATTTGATGGAAGTTCTAACTAGCTTAATCTTGGGGATTTCCCACTCTGAGTGCACAGCTCTAGTCTGGAAGATTAGAACTGGGAAGTTAAACAAATGATACAAGTGTTGAGCAAATTGTTTCAGAGATATCTCTCTTTAACTTTTATAACTGAAAAGTACATGTATGCGGAGAGATGATCACCACTATCTGTTTTGCTTCTAGTTCAAGTCTTCTTCATGTGCCAGAAAACGTTTAGCAGAAATTCTACCATACTAATTACTCTTAGAGCTTATAAATTTATTAGAACTTACATGAAGAAATGTAGGAGGGCAATGCACCAAAAACTGTGATTTTCAAGTTGAGCAATGTATTCCAATTCAATATAAATAACCACAATGTGTAACCAGAAATTAAACATAGAGAATTGATTAGTCCTTATCCTTAAAAATACAAAACACAATCCACATTGACTTCCTTTCACAACTGGTTTAGTATGTGGTAGCTCAATGTTTTCTGAGATACCGTACTGGAAGAAAGAAAGAAAGATTAACTTTATTTATCACACGCACATCAAATCATACAGTAAACTGAATTTCCATGGAAGCTGCCTGACCTGCTGAGTTCCTCTGCATTTTGTCTATGTTGCAGCAAAATGGACTGTTTGCATGAAATCACATCAGCAAGGATTGTGCTGAGTAGCCCACATGTGTTGCCACACTTCTGGCTCAAATGCAGCATACCCACCTTTCACAATGCTAACTATGCACCTTTGGAATATGGGTGGAAACAGGACCACTGTCTAATTTTCCAGCTTTGTTCCCTAGCAGGGAGTTCTGCTTAAAAAGCACAGATTTAGAAAACAGGTATTTAAACCAGAAAAAATTTACTGACTTGACAGTTTGCTGTAAGTTTTATATGCTGTGAGAGGATGCTACCAAACCAGATAGTAATGGCTGATGTACCAATGTTCTCTTTGATGGCAGTGTAGAATTGTACCAGTATGTTCGGGGAAAGGTGGAATTTTACTGACTACCATAGGAATCACATCCTCTGCGGAGCCTTTTTGTTATTGGAAGGGATATAGTTCTCCCACATGAGGTCCTGTAAAATAATGACACCCAGGAACAAGAATGCTTAAACAGTACTAACAGTAGACTCACTGATGATGAGTGGGCGTATATCATTGTAACTACTGAAACTGCATTGACTCACCTGCTGTTACCTTTGATCTTAAGGATATAAAATATAATGTACTTTGAGTTTGGGTGACTCTACCAAGAGGGTTCCCAGGACAATGCCTGCTTGTTATGATAAATGAAGGCTTCTATATCACCAGCATCTGTGTCTCCCAAGTAACTCAGATCACAATCACAGCATAAGCCACAGGGTTTGTGAGGAGGTGACAAAATAGCCAAGGCAAGATTCTGCAATATACTTTGTAAACCACACACATTGTAGCTTCTATGTGTCAGTGTTGGAGGGAATGAATATTTATACTGGGTGACGGGGTACCTGTTAATCAGGATGCTTTGCCCTACCTGATCAAATGCATGGAACTTCCTGAGAATTGTTGCAGCAATTAGAGAGTATTCCATGACATTCCCAATTTTGGGGCTTGTAGATTATGAAGAGGAACTGAGCTGTTAGGGGTTGAATCGCAAGCAGAATAAGCAGCATTTGACCTGATCTTGTACCCACGGTATTTGTGTTGAGTTTCTGATCAATAATGATAAAAGGCATTCAGAAATGGTAATACCACAGAATGTTGACTGAAGGTGATTAGATTCTCACTGTTGGAGATGCCCAGTGACTTGCATTTTGCAGTATTAGTTTTTTTTTATGTTTTGGGGATCTTGGTGTGAATCTTTGTCTCCTGGTGATGGAGGGAATGAATATCTATGGTAGCTGGCAGTGTACCGGTGCTTTATCCTGGATAGTATTGAGTGTTTTAAGAGTTGCTGGCTGCAAGCCTAGATTATTCCCTTATTCTCCCTTGTAAATAGAAAGGGATTGGGATGACTGGAAATGAGAGTGACTCCCAGCCTCTGACCCCCTAGTGTAACTATGATAAACATGTATGTTCCTGAATAGTGTGTAATCAATGGTGACCCCAGGATATTGATGATTGGAGACTTCATGAAAACAAGGCCATTGAATGTCAAATGCAAGACTTATTGTCCAGCAATTGTCACATATCAGCTCCTGCCTGAACATTTTCTGAGTCTTTTTGGATGCAGGCATGGACTGCTTCATTTGATGAAGGACTTGAATTGCATATCTGCAAATATGTCCATTTCTGGCTTTATGATGAAGGAAGGTCATTAAGAAGCTGCTAAAAATGGCTCAGCCTAGGACATAGCCCCAAGGATGATTGAATCCGAGAGATGACGCCAGCTATGTCCCTCCTGATGCCAATATATAATATAAAAGTAAGGATATTACACGCGGCTTTATAAGGCCTTGGTCAGACCATACTTGGAGTTTTGTTTGAAGTTTTAAGTCTTTGACTAAGAAAGAATGTGCTGGCATTGGAAAGGGTCCAGAGGTGGTTTACAAGAATGATCCTGAGAATGAAAGGGTTAATATAGGATGAGTAGTTGATGGTCCTGGGTTTATATTCATTGGTTTAGAGGAATGAAGAGGGTTCTAACTGAAACCTGTTGAATATTGAAACGCCTAGATACAGTGCAAAGGGAGAGGATGTTTCCTATGGGGAGGGTGGTGTCCAAAACAAAAGGCACAGACTCAGAATAGGACATCCCTTTAGAATAAAGATGATTAGGAATGTCTTTAGCTAGAGATGGTGTATCTATGGAAATCATTACCAAGTCATTGGGTATATTTAAAGCGGAGGTTGATAGGTTCTTGGTTAGTAAGAATGTCAAAGGTTACAAGGAGAAAGCAGGAGAATGGGATGATGTAGGATAATATATCAGCCAAGATGGAATGGAAGAGACTTGATGGGCCAAATGGCCTAATTCTACTCCTGTGTCTTATGCTCTTATGGTCTTGATTTCAAGAGCAGCATTTCTCTCCTCATGAATTCAGATCTTTATTCAGACCATGTCTGTAGAAAATAATGTCTACCACTTTGGTAGTGATTGAGAGTGTTCTGATTGAGCAGTAATTAGCTAGATTGGGTTTGTCCTGGCTTTTCAATAACACCTCATGCCTGACCACTTCTCCACATTGTATTTACTGCACTGGTACCTATCTGACATTGTAATATCGTGACCGGAGGTTTAATTGGAATCTAGGGCACAGTTCTTCAGCATAACAGCTCAGACGTTGATGAGATTCATCACCTTTGCTCTACTCAATGTTGGTCTGCATCTTTTAACATCATTTGAAAGAATCAAACTGCCTGAAGATTGATTTCAGTTTTGATGGTGGGGATCTCAGAATGAAGCCAAAATAGTTGCATACTCTTGCGTCTTGTTTCTGTCACTCGCTTGCTTGCTCTGTCGCTGTGAATGATGGGGTTGCTTTTGGATCCTCCTCTCCCTGTTATATGTTTCATTCTCACCCACAACTTGTGACTAGACGTGGAAGAACTGCAGAGCTTCAGCCAGATCTGGGGGCAATGAGAAAAATTAGCATTTACATTTTGCTGCTGATCATATCATCAGCCTGGCACCTCATCATTTTCAGTATGCCTGATGTTGCTTCCAGCATGCCCTATTGTACCACATAAGTTTAGTGCAGAAATGTGACACAAATGGGAAAAAAATTTTCAGTTTGGTACTCAATAAGTACTACACTGTCAAAGTTACCACTGTCCAGTTGAGACATTTACCTGAGACTCCATTTGCTCTCTCTGATTTTCCATAGTGCAAAAGATTCTACTGCGCAATTTTGCAGAAGAGCAGGGATGTTAACAAGATTGATTCCTCAGTCAAGGTCACCAGTACCAATTAATTGTTGTCATCAACATTGCTGCTTTTTGTGGGAGCAATAATGCAGAGTGTCTGTTTTTTTGAGTTTTGCAAGCTGAGCCAGTGTTTAATTGCCAATCTTAATTGCTATTGAGAAGATGGTCGTGAGCTTCCTTCGTGAACCACTTTAGCTCTTTGTGTATGGGTATACCCACAATGCTGTTTGGGGAGGCAGGGGTTAGTTTCAGGATTTTGACACAACAATGGAGAAGGGGTGTTAATATACTTCCAAGGCAGAATGGTGTGAGGCTTGCAGAGCCACTTTCAGCAGGTGATGTGAATTTTTGCTGCTTTTGTCCTGCTAACTGGTTGAGGTCATGGGTCTGGAAGGTGCTGTCTGAGCAGTCTTGGTGAGAAGCTGCAGTGCATCCTGTAGATGATACAAATCTCTACTGCTCTGCATTAGTGATGGAGTGAGTAAATGGTGTTGGGTGGATGAGGGTGTGCCTTTCAAACAGATTGCTATGTTCAGTATGGTGTCAAGCTTCTTGAATATCGTTGAAGCTGCATTCATCCACGCAAGTGGGGGGTATCCATCGTACTCCTGACCCATATATTGTGGATGGAGGACAGGCTTTGAGGAGTTAAGAGGTAAGATACTCATACAGAATTACGAGTTTCTGACCTGCTCTCAGTAACCACCTTGTGTATAAGGAGACTCCAGTTCAGTTTCTAGTTGATGGTAAACTCCAGCATATTGATAGGGGGAGATACAGTGATAGTAAGCCACTGAATTTCAGGAGATGATAGCTAGAATTTCTCTGGTAGAATATCATTGTTTCCTGCCACTTGTGTTGGTCTCTATAAATTCTCCAATGACACAACTGTTGTCATCATAGTCTCAGATGGAGACGAGCAGGTGTACAGGAGTGTACTGTGAGACAGACTGGCTTGTTGAATGGTGTTGCAACAGCTCTGCACTCAGCACCAGTAAGAACAAGGAATTGATGATAGACTTCAATTATGGGAGTGAATACAATACTGAAGTTATAGACGTTCTCCTTCTCTGAAGAACTGACAATCATATTCTCACTTCAAGTGAAACCAACTGTTCAAAATTACCAAATTTTTACAGTGGTAGAAAATACACTTTTGAATAAGCTTTGATATAACATAAAAGGACTAGAGTTTTGAAATCAATTACTTATGGAAGAAAGCTTAGATTTCTTCCCCCTCCAGTATAAAACTTAGCAAAATAGTAGTGTTTTCCTCAGGTTCATGAGCAAATAAGTAACTAGACATGATATAATGATGCAATCATTATGAAATCATTCAGATACTAAAGGGCATTCAGCAATTGTGACTTAAAATGGTTTGGTGAGGTCTAAAGGGCATTGAACATGTGGATGTTATTTTCTAATCTACAAGAAAAGTTAAAAAATAATGAACTGGAGCAGTTTTATGGGTTAGCTTATCTACAAAAATGGAAAACCAAACTTAAGAATAACCTAGTTAATATTTTATTTTAGAACCACTAGGCAAGAGATAAGACCATAAGACAGGAGTAGAATTAGGCCATTTGGCCCATTGGGCCTGCTCTGCCATTTGTTCATGCCTGATCCATTTTTCAACTGCATTCTCCTGCCTTCTCCCTGTAACCTTTCATGCCCACACTTATGAAGAATCTATGAATCTCTGCCTAAAGTGCACCCAAAGACCTGTCATCCACAGCCCTCGACATTTGATAGGTTTCAATGAGATCCACTCTCATTCTTCTAAATTCCAGCAAGTACAGGCCCAGAGCCATCAAGCACAGCTCATATGATAAGCCTTTCATTCCCAGAATTACTTCCATAAACATTCTTTGAACCCTCTCCAGTGTCAGCATATCCTTTTATAGGGGGCCCCAAACTATTTCATAATACTCCAAGCAAGGTCTTACCAGTGCTTTATAAAGTCTCTGAATTATATCCTTGATTTAATATTCACATTCTCTTGAGATATTTCAGATAATACAGTAATATTCTGACTTTATCACCTATTGGCAAGCTCTTCAGTGAGATGACAACACATCTGGAATAATTAATCATTTCATTTGGACATCCTCATAGCAGATAAGCTAGAACGTAGGTTTCTCTGGTCCTTGGTACATCTGATGTTCATTGGTCAGAATTTTTAGGCAATGTCAAAAATGGATACATAAAGTTCAACTTCCAAGTACTTTTGAAATGCTTTTACAAAGCTTTTCTCTGTCAAATATCCTTAGTTTTTGACACTTGCATGTCTCTTTCTGCCTATTGCTCCAATGTGTCATCCATCCACCTCCATATCCTGTAAGATCAAAGAATCCTAGGAAGGTACACCAGAGAATAGGCTTTTAAATTCACCAGCTGGGAACATACATACACTATATAACCTTGATTGAGTGGCCTGCAATCTGCTGACTTTTCATTTCAACAGAGTGAAATATCACAAACTGTCCTTTTGGTGCAGGAGGCTCTGCATAGTCAGCACTCATTTGGTAAATTTATCTTCATGTCTTCACTGACTGAATTATTGAACATTTCCAGCATTTTCTTTTAATACTTGAAGCAATCCTATTAAACTTGTACCAGTAGCATAATTTACTGACTAATTGAAGAGATTCTTAGAAGGAAAACACATACAGTATAAACCAGATAGCAATAATAAAATTGTAAAGAAAATATAGTTCCATAATTTAGGGGAAATTGTAATAGAGCATTCTTTAATTGAATCTACACAGAACTCTATACTGCATTCAGTACTATGAAGATACAGTCCTTTCCACTGCAAGGCAAAAACACTGAGGGTGGGTTTAGTGCATTGAGTATTTCAGTAATATTTGAATAATACTGTAAGAATATTGTTTTATTAAGCATTCTTTGTTTATTTACATAATTATGGGATCAATGTAAGAAGTACATGAATGGCATACGTCACTACACCACCAAGCTATATGTGAGCGCCTCACTAAAGAAGTACTAAGTACACGAGTATCCCTGCTCCTGTGTTTTTCTTTCATTTAGCTTTAGACCATAAGACATAGAAGCAGAAATTAGACCATTTGGCCCATTGAGTCTGCTCCATCAGTCAATCATGGCTGATGTTTTTCCCTCCTCAGGCCCACTCCCAGCCTCTCCCCGTAACCTTTGATGCTGTGTCCAATCTAGAATGATCTGCAAATTCACCACCCTCAGGCTAAAGGAATTTCTCCACATCTGTGTTTTAAATAGATGCTCCTCTATCCTGAGGCTGTGCCCTCTTGTCCTAGAATCCTCTACCATGGGAAGCATCCTTTCCACATCTAGGCCTGTCTAGGCCTTTCAGCATTTGAAAGGTTTCAGGGAGATCCCTCCTTCATCTTCAAAATTCTAGCAAGTACAGAGCCACAGTCATCAAACTTTCCTTGTATGATAACCCTTTGTTTCCTGGAATCATCCTTGTGAACCTCCTCTGGATCCTCTCCAACGCCAGGACATCTTTTCTGAGATGAGGAGTCCAAAACGGTTCACAATAGTCAAGGTGAGGCCTCACCAGTGCCTTATAAAGCCTCAGCATCACATCCCTGTTCTTGTATTCTAGACCTCTTGAAATGAATGCTAACTTTGCCTTTGCCTTCCTCACCACTGACTCTACCTGCAAGCTAACCTTCAGGGTGTTTTGCACAAGGACTCCCAAGTCCCCTTGCATCTCAGGTTTTTGGATTTTCTCCCCATTTAGAAAATAATCTGCACATTTATTTCTACTACCAAAGTGCATGGCCATGCATTTTCCAACATTGTCTTTCATTTGTCACTCTCTTGCCCATTCCCCTAATCTATATAAGTCCTTCTGCATTCTACCTACTTCCTCAACACTACCTGCTCCTCCACCTATCCTTCATATCATCTGCAAACTTGGGAACAAGCCATCTATTCCATCATCTAAATCATTTATATACAGCATTAAGCGATGTGGTTCCAGCACTGACCCCTATGGAACACCACAAGTCACTGGCAGCCAACCAGAAAAGGATCCTTTTATTCCCATTCACTGCCTCCTACCAATCAGCCAATGCTCTAACCATGTTAGTAAATTTCCTGTAATGCCATGGGCTCTTAACTTGGTAAGCAGCCTCATGTGTGCCACCTTGTCAAACACCTTCTTCAAGTCCAAATATACAACAATCACTGCATCCCCTTTATGTATCCTACATGTAATCTCCTCAAAGAATTCCAACAGATTCATCAGGCAAGATTTTCCCTCAAGGAAACCATGATGATATTGTCCTATCAAGTACTCCATGATTTCATCCTTAACAATTGACTCCAACATCTTCCCAACTAATGAGGTCAGGCTACTGATCTATAATTTCCTTTCTGCTGCCTTCCTCCTTTCTTAAAGAGTGGAGTGATATTAGCAATTTTCCAGTCCTCTGACACCATTCCAGAGTCCAATGATTTTTTTGAAAGATCATTACTAATGCCTCCACAATCTCAATCGCTACTTCTTTCAGAACTCTAGGGTGCAGTTCATCTGGTCCAGGTGACTTATGTCCCCTTAGGCCTTTCAGCTTCTGAGCATGTTCTCCCTTGTAATAGTAACTGTGCCCACTTCTCTTCCTTCACACCCTTCAACAGCTAGCACACTGCTAGTGTCTTCCACCATGAAGACTGATGCAAAATACTTAATTAGTTCATCCTTGGTCCCCGTTAATATTTCTCCAGCCTCATTTTCTAGCAGTCTTTTATCCACTCTCATTTCTCTTTTATTTTTTATATACTTGAAAAAGCTTTAACGATCCACTTTGATATTGTTTGCTAACTTTTATATTTCATCTTTTCCCTCCTAATGATTCTTTTAATTGATCTCTGTATGGTTTTAAAAGCTTTCCAATCTTGTTTTCCCACTAATTTTTGCTTTTGTTGTATGATTTCTCTTTCGCTTTTGCATTAACTTTGACATCCTTTGCCGGCCATGATTGTATTATTTTGCCATTTGAGTAATCCTTTGTTTTTGGAATACACCTATCCTACACATTCCTCATTCTTCCTAGAAAATCATGCCATTGCTGCTCTGCTGTCATCACTGCCAGCATCTCCTTCCAATTTACTTTGGCCAACTCCTTTCTCATACCCCTGTAATCTCCTTTACTTCACTGAAATACTGCTACGTCAGACTTTACTTTCTCCCTATCAAATTCCAACAAACTTCCAACAATGGCTGCAAATAACCTGAGATGAATAGTTACTGCTGAAGCTCAGCACATTTTCTTTGGAAAAGAAGAGACGTGTTTGGGTTTTTTTTAAAAATGCATCACGTTTTTTTCTTTGAAAAGGAAGAAAGATATTCAAGTTAAAATAAAGGCAGAAAATGGATGAAATTCAAGGGTTCATAAGCAGTGAGTACCAGGTGATAATAAAAATAATTTTCTTAAAAGCAGAAATGCCTGGCTACATCAACAAGATAGATGCATTTGATTGCACAACAGATAACTGGATGATGTACACTTAACACATTGAGCAATATTTTGAAGCAAATGAAATAGCCAATGAAAAGTGAGTGCCAGTGTTACTGAGTCTAATGGGTGGTAAAGCAGAAGTGTGACTGCTTTGGTGATATTGTGAATGTAATGCAGAAGCATATAGAAATAAAACCATTGCAGAACACTTTAAGTTTCATTTGTGGAATCAAAAGTAACAGGAGTCCATTTCAGCTTATGTGGCTAAATTGAACAGATTGTCCAAGCAGTGTCAGTTCAGTGAAGGGCTTAATGATGTACTGAGAAATTGTTCAGTTTGTGAAATCTTACAAGAAAACATTCAAAAACAGTTCTTAACTGAAGCACAACTCATATCTAAAAGAGCAGTTGAAATCGTTGCATCTATGGAAACAGCAGACAGAGATGCAATTGAGCTGCAGTCAGGAATGAAAGTGAACATAAACAAGATTGCAATATCCAAACAGAAACCTGCCTGGCCAAAAAAATTGTCTTACCATTGTGTCAGGGGCTCACATACATCAGAGCAATGCAGGTTTAAAGGCAAAACTTCCAGAAAATGACACATACAAAGAACATGTTGGGCAGATAAAAGTAAATGGTCTGCACAAAGAAGTAAAAAAGATAAAAGGCCAAGTTGCAGTTTCAAAAACAGCACCAATCCATGTGCTATTGATAAAAAATCTAATAATGATGAGAGAGACGCAGGACCGAGTACTTTTGAGATTTACAATGTGCAAGCTAACAAACAACAAGCAACGTGGCTTACACCAGAAGTGAACAGCAAATTAATTACAACGGAATTGGACACTGGCTCAGCTGTTTCAGTCATTCCACCAAATGAATTCAAATAGCATTTCAAAGATACTGAACTGAAGCCTGCAAATATCCAACTAAGAACTGATGTTTGAGAAAATATAATTCTTGTGGGAATGATATTTATAACAGTGAAATACAACAACCAACAAGCCACATTGGGGTTTTATGTTGTAAAAACAAGAGGACCGACATTATAGCGATGTGATTGGCTGAGACAACTCCAACTTGGCTGGAGATCCATCAAAAGTTGTTCAAGAATGGCATTAGAAAACTCATATCAAGGGTAAAACAGTGTTAAATGAAAATGCCACATCCAAGTTCTACAAAGCCAGTCTGGTTCCTTATACCATCCATGATAAAGTAGCCAGTGAGCTAGATCACATGGAGGCTGAAGAAATTCTTTTCAAGGTTGAGTCGAGCCTCCAGTAGTCACGAAGGATGGGACATCAGTATATGTGGTGATTTTAAGGTCACCATCAACTCAGTACTGAAAGTAGGTTCCAAAAGCCTCCACTGCAGCCTTGCACATTGGTGACGTGTTGAGAGACCTCTTCTCAAGGAGTGGTGTTCCAGAACTTAGTCACCAACAACGGACCACAGTTCATTACAGAACTGTTTCAGTCATTCCAGAAAATGAATGGAATTAGACATCTGCACCGTATCACCCAGCTATAAATGGCTTTGTGGAAAGGTTTGTTCAAAGTCTAAAGAACACACTATGAGCAATGTCAGCCAAACAAACCACGTTGACACTGTGTCAAAAGTTCACAATTTTTCCCTTGCATATCGCAATGCTGTACACTCCACAGCCAGCAATTCAGCAGTAATGCTGTTCCTGGGTCATCCCTTATGCTCACGCTTGGATCTCCTCAAACCCAACCTCAGAAGGAGTATGCAGGACAAACAGCTGAGACAAATTGAGGGCTCCTCAAACAAGGAGGTTCACTGGACATTCACTATTTCACTCCTGGACCAGCAGTCCTGGCAAAGGAGAACAGAAGTGATTTAAAGTGGATACTTAGAAAGATTAAGCACAAAACTGGACCACTCTCCTAAACAATGGAGATTGCATCTGATGTCATCTGGAGATGACACATCAATCAGTTAGGGAGAGCAGAGTCAGGTGTTAGGGAAGTAAGATGGCCAGAGCTGTCAGAAACACTTCTTGCAGTCACAGCAACTCCTGCAACCATCAAAGGGGAGAACCCAGAATCTGAGATTGTTCCACAGCCACAAGTCTCTCCAGCCAGCCTGCCTCCACCTTGTCAGGAAAAACGTTATCCCACAAGAGTAAGAAACACTCCACAGCAATTAAATCCATTAAGACTGAATAGAACAATGCTGTGGATGCCTATATAGTAGTTGCATTATATAGTGTACTGTACACATTAGATGACTAGAGATCAATATGTTATATATTTGAGTAGAGATGCTTTCTATTTTGAGTTGGGAGTTTATAGCTAAGAGGGAGAAGTGTGTATTTATTATTTCAGTAATATTGAGTAATGGAAAAATATTGTTTGATTAAACATTGTGTTTTGCTTACATGATTCATTATGGGTTATATGTAAGACGTAAGTGAATGGCATACGTTATTACACCATCATGTGAGTACCTCACTAAAGAAAAACAAAATACACGAGTATCCCCAGCTCCCGTGTTTTTCATTCAATTAGTTTTTGAAGTTCCAACCAACAGTGGAGGAATAAAACAGGCAAGTTGTAACAATAAAAACTTACAAATACAAGAAAGTAAAATAGACTGAGATTTGGTTTTCCACTATCATGACCAAATGATATTATTCCTACTACACTACATGTATATCAAATGGAATCTCTATTCATCTGAATTTTTAAAAAAAATTGATTCCAGAAAACAATTCAATAATAGTTCATCTTGAGACATTAGCAGCCAAAATAATAATCTGGCACAATACCACCAATTTAAAAAAAATAGAAAAACTGTAGAAGGAGCAAAGTGCACAGCCAGCTCCAATTCAAAGTCAAAGTAAATTTATTATCAATGTACATATGTGTTACCATATACCAACTTGAATTAATTTTCTTGTTGGCATTTACAAGAAAACAAAGAAATGCAATCAAATTTAAGGAAAACAAAGAGTGTCAAACAACAAAGATTGACAATTGTAAAGTTCCCTCCTGGGGGACAGTATTACTTTTCTTTCTGTTGTCCAAATCCCCTGTTCAGCGATATGCTTGTTTTTCATGCATAGGATTTTGCACCAAGATAATCCAGAGTCATAATCAAAGCTTTAGTGCTTCAAGCTGCAGGACTTGCAAAGATTTGCAAACTAACATCAGGGAGGTTTGCACAGAGAAATCTATTACTCACAGATGTGATGTACTCCCACTATCAAAGGCACTAATACAAAATTCCACTCTTGCTACCACCAGCAGAGAGATATTTTTATGAAATGCTTAAGTGTTTATGTGTTATGTTAATCCCCCAATCCACTTACTGTAGCTGTTAACGAGCAGAGCTGGTTCCTTTGCACCTGTGTACTTACATAATGATCTTATATTGTATTATGACACATTGAGAAAAACATGTGGTTCCTGATTGATTCCCAGGCCAATTAGATTTAAAATTGTTTAATGTCATTACCAGTACATAATTGTAAAGGAGAACAAAATAATTATTACCCCAGGTCTGACATAGAGCAAAAAAAAACAATAAGGTAAATACAATTTTTAAAAAACACGATAAATATAAATACATAAGATAGCCTTTTTTATATACATTGATAGCATGTAGATACATTGATGCTAGGTACAGGGTGCGCATACATAACTTGACTCTGAGAGGAAAATATAAAGTGGCAGTGGTGGGGCTGTGATGGGGTGGGCTAGTCAGAGGAGGTGTCGATCAGCCTTACTGCTGAGAGAAGGTAAATGTTTTTGAGTCTGGTGGTCCTGGCATGGACACTACATAGCTTTCTCCTATTGGGGAGTTTTGACTACCCATTATAGTGCCTTCCTCTCCATAGCAATGCTGATTCTTTACCATCCCCACCTCGCTGACAATCAACATTGGCGTGTCTCTAGGATGCATGCTTAGCCCAATGATCTACTCTCTCTGCACCTCTGACTGTTTGGCTAGGCACAGCACAAATGCCATCTATAAATTTGCTGATGACACAACTATTGTTAGCAGAATTTCAGATGGTGACAAGAAGGCATACAGGAATGAGATAGATCAGCAGGTTGAGAGGCGTTGCAGCAAGAAACTTGCACTCAGCATCAGTAAGACCAAAGAATTGATTGTGGACTTTAGGAAGGTGTAGTCAAGGGAACGCACACCAGTCCTCATCGAGGGATCAGGAATGTATACCAACACAGTGCTGTGTGCTGCATGTTACATGTGCTGTTTGCTATATGTGCTGTGTGCTGTGTGCTATGCATGCTGTGTGCTGCATGCTACATGTTATGTACTGCGTGTTGTGTGCTGTATGTGCTGTGTGCTGTGTACTATACGAGCTGTGTGCTATACGTGGTGTGCACTATACGTGCAGTATGCTATGCGTGCAGTGTGCTATACACACTGTATGCTGTGTGCTGTGTACTATACGAGCTGTGTGCTATACGTGGTGTGTGCTATACGTGGTGTGTGCTATATGTGCAGTATGCTATGCGTGCAGTGTGCTATGTGCTATACATGCTGTGTGCTGCATGCTACATGTTATGTACTGCATGTTGTGTGCTGTATGTGCTGTGTACTATATGAGCTGTGAGCTTTATGTGGTGTGTGCTATACATGCAGTATGCTATGTGTGCGGAGTGCTATACGTACTGTATGCTGTGTGTTGTGTGCTATATGTGCTGTGTGCTATGTGAGGCGTGTTATATGTGCTGTGTGCTGCTGATAATGTATTTTGCACCTTAGCCCCAGAGAAACACTTTCATTTGGCTATATTCATGTATGTTTGAATGATAATTAAACTTGAACTTGAACTATTTAATTATATTGCATTTGTTGCCTAATAGTCAACGTTGAGGAACATTAATAATCTGCTATTGTTGAAATTATGTGTTCATGCCCCCGGCACTCCTTGTTCCATTCTTCAATATGGGTGTAATACTTTTCAATGTCACCACTGATACCTATCGTTAGATTACTGGCACTCCTACTCCACCTTCCCTCTCCTATCTATACAGCAATATTTCACTTTTGTCCTCATTTTCCTAACTTCAGCACTAAAGATTATTCCATTCATTTCTTCCTGAATTTGCTCTTTTTTTTGGCCCACGTTCTCTTGACAACATATACCAAAGTACTGACCTGATGAAGGGTCTCAGTCTGAAACATCTACTGTTTATTTATTTCCATAGATGCTGCCTGACCTGCTGAGTTCAGCCAGAATATTGTGCATGTTGCTATTACATTTATCGTGTTTCTTCAATCCTAAAAATTCCTAAAGATACTCACTGATTGTAAATAATTACAAGGTTTTCATCCCCACTATTCTATCTAGGAATGGATTTTGGAAATCGATGACTCTGTATATGAAGTAGTTCCAGATCTGCTCTGAAAAGTCAATCACTAACTCTATGCTCTGGTTATTTATTTGTGTATTTATTTTTATTCAGAGATATAGCACATAACAGGCTGTTCCAGCCCAATGAACCTGTACTGCCTAATTGCATTCATGTGACCTATTAACCTACTAACTGCTGTATCTCTGACAGAACCAGAATCAAGTTTATTATCACTGACATGTGTTCTGTAATTTGTTGTTTTGTGGCAGCAGTACAATGGAAAACATATAAAAAATTACTAATGTGAATATAAATAAATAAATAAATCACACAGGGAAGGATTAATGAGGTAGTGTTCACGGACTGTCCAAAAATCTGATGGCAGAAGGGAAGAAACTGTTCCCAAAATATTGACTGTGGGTCTTCAGGCTCCTCTATGTCCTCCCCAATGGTAGTAATGAGAAGAGGGTATGTCCTTAATAGTGTGTTCTTAACTGGATGTCATCCTCTTAAGGCACCTCTTGGAGGATTTCCTTGACGGTGGAGAGCGTCATGCCCCTGATGGAACTGGCTGAGTCTTCAACACTCCACAACCTCTTTCAATCCTGCACATTGGAGTCTCTATACCAGGCAGTGTTGTTGTGGTCACACTACTCAACCAACCAATTTCTCTCACTCCTGTGTTTCTCCTCCTCCCCAGTGGCATTATCAGCAAACATATAGATGCTGTTTTATACATGGGCAATTTATGATTCTTATGTCTTGTCTAAGTTGCTTCCTGGGTTACCTCCAATAAAATTATTTAATAGTCCAAATGTCAATACAGTAGTAGGTGTTAAATAAACAGAAAATTCTTATGGGGTATTCTTATAGAGTATTTTGCCACAATGTTTTACCTATCCTCAACTAAATTTTTGGGTTCATACCTGTACTGGCAACGTAGACAGTTCAAAAGAGACTCATTACTCAACAATCCATGACCTCTGACCTGCAGAACACTTTGGAGTTTCCTGATGTGATGTCATGAATAGGGTGAAGGGAAGGATAACTAAGTTGAAGGATAACTGAATTATACCAAAGGACACCAGCATTTGCATTATGGCCTCCTGAACCACAGTTGCATGGAACTAGTACTTAGCCTTTCATTTTAAAAATTTAAACACTAAAACATTAATCATTAACCTGGTATGTAACATGAATGAATTGTTCCGAGGATTGTTGGTACACCTGAATATTAATCTATCTGATACCAAAGGAAATTGGATCCTTGTTTTTGGATGTAGTGCTGCCTACTTATATGTTTATTTACACTTCATATCAAGGGTAAGCTGGTTTATTTTCTTTATTTAATAGTTTTGTGCAATATTCAGCAGCTTTATCAATTAGGTATTTCTTGATAGTGATTTATATTCTACACAATGCTAATTTTTTTATAAATTATTTCTGTTCTTATAAAATAAATTCAATAGTGAATTACTATGCCTGAGTGGTAACATTAGATTATTTTAATTAGGATCTGATCTGATATAAGTACAGATTAAAATTTTTAACATATACTTAAAAATGTTTTTGTGTTTAAATGAAATTAAATGAACCACACAGTCAAGAAGCTCAAACTAGCTATTTGTAAAAGCACCTCTTTTACAAAACAATAACCAACTAAGACTCAAAGGTTCAAAGGTTTATTTAATATCAAAGCATGTATCCATATAACTATATACAATTTTGAATTTGTCTTCTCCAGATAGCCAAAAATTAAAGAAAGAACATGAAAGACTGAAAAGCTTCAGCATGTAGATATTAAGAAAGACTATGTGCTGGAGCTTTTGGAAAGCATCAAGTTGGATAAATTGCCAGGACTGGATGAGATGTACCCCAGATTACTATGGGAGGCAAGGGAGGAGATTGCTGAGTCTCGGGCGATGATCTTTGCATCATCAATGGGGACAGGAGAGGTTCTGGAGGATTGGAGGGTTGTAGATGTTGTTCCTTTATTCAAGAAAGGGAAGTAGAGATAACCCAGGAAATTATAGACCAGAGAGTCTTACTTCAGTGGTTGGTAAGTTGATGGAGAAGATCCTGAGAGACAGGATTTATGAACATTTGGACAGGTATAATATGATTAGGAATAGTCAGCATGGCTTTATCAAGGGCAGGTTGTGCCTTACAAGCCTGATTGAATTTTTTGAGGATGTGACTAAACACATTGATGAAGGAAGAGCAGTAGATGTAGTATATACAGATTTCAGCAAGGCATTTGATAAGGTACACCATGCAAGGCTCCTTCAGAAAGTAAGGAGGCATGGGATCCAAGGGGACATTGCTTTGTGGATCCAGAATTGGCACACCCACAGAAGGCAAAGAGTGGTTGTAGACAGGTCATATTCTGCATGGAGGTCGGTGACCAGTGGTGTGCCTCAGGGATCTGTTCTGGGACCCTTACTCTTTGTAATTTTTATAAATGACCTGGATGAGGAAGTGGAGGGATAGATTAGTAAGTTTGCTGATGACACAAAGGTTGGAGGTGTTGTAGATAGTGTGGAGAGCTGTCAGAGGTTACAGCAGGACATTGATAGGATGCAAAACTGGGCTGAGAAATGGCAGATGGAGTTCAACCCAGATCAGTGTGAAGTGGTTTATTCTGGTAGGTCAAAAATGATGGCAGAATATAGTATTAATGGTAAGACACTTGGCAGTGTGGAGGATCAGAGGGATCTTGGGGTCTGAGTCCCTAGGACACTCAAAGCAACTGTGTAGGTTGACTCTGTGGTTAAGAAGGCATACAGTGTATTGGCCTTCATCATTCGTGGAATTGAATTTAGGAGCCAAGAGGTAATGTTGCAGCTATATAAGACCCCGGTCAAACCCAACTTGGAGTACTGTGCTTATTTCTGGTTGCCTCACTACAGGAAGGATGTGAAAGCCGTAGAAAGGGTGCAGGAGATTTACAAAGATGTTGCCTGGATTGGGGAGCATGCCTTATGAAAACAGTTCGAGTGAACTCAGCCTTTTCTCCTGGAAGCGATAGAGAATGAGAGGTGACCTGATAGAGGTGTATAAGATGATGAGAGGCATTGATAGTGTGGATAGTCAGAGGCTTTTTCCCAGGGCTGAAATAGTTGCCACAAGAGGACACAGGTTTAAGGTGCTGGGGTGTAGGTACAGAGGTGATGTCAGGGGTAAGTTTTTCACTCAGAGAGTGATGAGTGCGTGAAATGGGCTGCCGACAACGGTGGTGGAGGTGGAAATGATAAGGTCTTTTAAGAGACTTTTAGATAGGTACATGGAGCTTTGAAAAATAGAGGGCTATGGGGAAGTCTAGTAATTTCTAAGGTAGGGACATGTTCAGCACAACTTTGTGGGCTGAAGGGCCTGTATTGTGCTGTAGGTTTTCTATGTTTCTATGAAAGTATTTCAGAGAGAAACATCAACCCCCTCCCCCCACACAAAAACACAGCATCCTCATTATCAAGCCCCCAAAACCCCTCTCCTACTTCACAAAACGGAACAGGAACATTGACCCCAAAAAACCCCTCCCCGCACAAAAAAAACTAACAGAACACAACATCAACCCCCAAATCTCCTCAACTCGCAGCACAAGATGGAAAAGAAATGAGCGATAGAACTACAGAATATGAAAACCACAAGTCTGAAGAAGTGCACTCTCCATAAACATAATAATCCAATCCATAAGCACAGAACCATGATACCATCCCACGATATCACTGACATTGATCGAAAGAAAGGGACACCACATGAGTCAGAAAGGCCTACTTGCTTGCCACAGCAATAGGCCGCTCACAGATTCTTTCTCAGGCAGTAATCAAAAGAAAGGCAGTCGGCACTGAACTCTCATTCACCTTCCATGTTTGCCTTGATGTCTCAATCAAAGGACAAGGGAGAAGTTTATTATCTAATTTATCCTAAATTAATTGGGGGTATTGCCATTAAATTAAACCTTTAGTTTATTTGAAAGGTTGATAATTATGACGCCTTAATGAGATGGTGGTGAAATGATTACCTATGACATTATAATGATTTAGAGCATATGACACAGCTTCTGATCACATGATGAGAATCCGGAATGGATTATACTTTTCAAACTTGTAAGGGTAGTTATAGTTTTTAAGAACATGTGGAGACATAAGAACATAAGACATCCTGTAAGAGCAGATTTAGCCCTGTCTGCTCTGCCATTCCATCATGACTGATTTCTTATGTCTTCAAGGTTACCAAGCAACTAGATACTGGTAAATGATAAAGTCAATATTATGCTGAGTTAAGATTATCAAAAGTGTTTCTAATTTCTTCTACCAACATGCCTAATGTGTTTCTTTTCCAACTATATCCATAAGATGTAGGAGCAGAATTGGGCTTATTGAGTCTGCTCAGCTATTTCATCATGGCTGATCCATTTCCCCTCTCAAGCTTGATCTCCTGCTTTCTCCCCGTTTCTCTTCATGCCCTAACTAAGCAATAATTTATCAACCTCTGCCTTAAATATACCCAATGACCAGGCCTCCACAGCTGCATTTAGCAACAAATTCCTCAGATTCATCATTCTCTGGCTAAAGAAATGCTTGCTTATCTCCATTCTAAAAGGATGCCCCTCTATACTGAGGCTGTGTCCTCTGGTCTTAGACTCGCCCAACATAGAAACATCCTCTCCACAACCACACTATCAAGGCCTTTCAACATTCGTTAGGTTTCAAAGAGGTCACCCCTCATCCTTCTAAATTCCAGTGAGTAGAGACCCAGGGCCATCAAACACTCCTCATATGACAAGCCTTTCAATCCTGGAATCATTTTCATGAACCTCATTTGAACCCTCTCCAAGGTCTGATCTTGCTTCTTAGATAAGGGGCCAAACACTGCTCAATATACTTCAAGTGAGGCCTCGCGAGTACTTTATAAAGCCTCAATATTACATCCTTGAAATTCTAGTCCTCTCGAAATGAGTGCTAACATCACATTTGCCTTCCTCACCATAGACTCAACTTGTAAATTAACCTTTAGGGAATCCTGCATGAGGACTCCCAAGTTCCTTCGTGCCTCAGAGTTTTGAATTTTCCTTCCATTTAGAAAATAGTCTACATTTTTATTTCTTTTATCATACATGACCATACACTTCTCGACATTGTATTCTATCTGCCACTTCTTTGCCCATTCTCCTAATCTGCCTAAGTCCTTCTGTAGCCTCTTTACTTCTCAAAACTATCTGCCTCTCCAACTATCTTTGTATCATCTGCAAACTTAGCCACAAAGCCAACAGTTCCACAGAAACAGAAACTTAACACTAGATACTAAACACTGTTTCCTGAAATACTGCATGTATGTCTTCAGGCTCCTGTACCTCCTCTGGTAGTAGTATTAAGGGGACACAGTAATGTAGCGGGTAGCATAATGCCGTCACAGTGCCAGCAACCTGGCTTCAATTCCCACCACTGCCTGCAAGGATTCTGTTCGTGTGGGTTTCCTCTGGGTGTTCCAGTTTCCTCCCACATTCCAAAGATGTATGGGTTAGAAGGTTAATTAGTCACATGGGTGTAATGGGAGTCAGGAAGGGACTGCTCCCATGCTGTATCTCTAAATAAAATACCTCACTTTTAGCTCAAATTCTCTTACTTTGTTGCCGCACAACCTTGTATTCTCTCAGTCCAAATTGTAGAAATGGTACAATTTTTTTTTAAAAAGGGTTGAGGTTTTGAATTAAGACTCTGATGATTGAACAGCAGCATTTGTAGAGGCATGGGGACCATACGTGGAGAGAGAAAAAGAGTTAAAGTTTCAGGTTGATGATTTTACATCAGAACTTGAAGGCCATATAATTATGCCAAGTGCTACTATTGCATACAGAAATGCTCAGCACAATTAGAAAATAAAAGCAACTAAGTCTGGAAATTCACTTCTGATAAACCAGGAACGTAATCTACAGTATGTATGTATAGTTTCATTTTTATAGTGCACTTGCAAGAAGTTGTCTAAACTTTTTTTTAAATATAACTCTAGTAATATTTAAAAACTTGCTTTCAAACTCTAACTATGAGCTTGATTTATTGCAGAAGCCACAGCTTATCACAGGGTCAGCAACACTCTCTGAGTTTCTACGGAGATATTGTCCTGTGGTAACAGAGACGTATTATCCAACCTTTTGGTGCTGGGAATCAAGAGTGCAGACACTGCTCAGGCCATTGATCACAACTAAACCTTGGGTGGAATACAGAAAGTATGCTTCACTGTTTTATTATTTATTGTACCATTAGTATTGTTCGGCATTGATGATTCTTCAGACATTAACCATATTCTCTCAGAAAAATATTTTAAGCAATTCTTTCAGCTGAATATAAATCAGATTTCTATATATATTTCAATCACTAATATTTTAGAAACTTCCATTCATACTAAAATATTTAAGTACAGCTATATTATCCAACTGAAGCTTCTCCATTTTTCATGTTCAACAGATGAAACAATGAACATTATTTTTATAATTCAAATTCTATAACTGCAGTGCTTTTAAAATGTTGAACTGCTGAACAAATTACTAAATAGATTATAAGTAGAAATAATTAATATAATTTGCAATTTTTCCAATCTGAAGTTCCAGAAAATTCCAACCCAAAGCACTGAATATACTGAATATTTTGGCAGCAAGGAGCAATCTGCTAAAGGAATTCAGTGAGTCAAACAGATTTTGTGGAAGGAAATATCCATATATGAATAGAATTGAATCGACTTTATTTCTTACATCCTTCACATACATGAGGAGTAAAAATCTTTACATTATGTCTCTGTCTAAATGTGCAATGTAAAAGAAGCACCGATCCTTCGAGTGAGATTCGAACCAATGACTTAAGGATGACTCCATGTCCTCTACAGAGCTATCAAAGGAAAGGTCCCAGTAGAGAGTTCTGAGGTGAAATATTGATAATTCCTTTCCTCCCATAGATGCTGTTCATCTCACTGAGTTCTCCAGCCATTTGTTTGTTGCTCCAGGTTCTAGCATCTGCTGACTCTTGGGTCTTGAATATTAACTGTTGTATGAACTTATGCTTATAGGAGTCCTACATTTTCAACTTTGTTTTTTTAATCTCCACATTACAGTGAATTGATTAAGGCAGCAGATGATGGACATATTTCCTTGGACTGGAATAATAATGATGACAATACACTCTATCCTGTTTCTGCTACAAGACCGACCATACTTATCTTACCCGGACTTACGGGAACAAGCAAGGAATCCTATGTGCTCCACATGGTTAAACAGAGTGAAAGACTTGGATACAGGCAAGCATTATCTTTATGGATTTTTCTTTTTTATCGCACACATTCCACTTACAATCAGAATCAGAATCTGAGTCAGGTTTAATATCACTGATATATGTCATGAAATTTTTTGCTTTGCAGCCCAAGTACAGTGCAAAATGTAAATATATTTCAAATTCCAGTAAGAAATATATTTTCAAAAATTAAGTCAGTGCAAAAGGAGAGTAAAAATTCATCGGTTAGTCTCTGGTCTGTTCAGAAGTCTGATGGTGGAGGGGAAGAAGCTGTTCCTAAAATGTTGAGTGTGTGTCTTCAGGTTCCTGTTCTTTATCACTACTGTTAGAAATACTGTTCCTAAAATGTTGTGGGTATGTCTTTTCTATTTTTTTTTTAATTCAGTGGTACAGCATGGTAACAGGCCCTTCTAGCCCAGTGAGTTTGTGTTGCCCAATTACACTCATGTGACCAAATAACCTTCTAACCCATACATCTTTGGAATGTGGGAGGAAACTGGAACACCCAGAGGAAACCCACACGAACAGAATCCTTGCAGGCAGCGGTGGGAATTGAACCTGGGTTGCTGGCGCTGTAATGGCATTACACTACCCGCTAGGTTACTGTGCCAGCCTTAATACTACCACCAGGGGAGGTACAGGAGCCTGAAGATACACACTCAGTATTTCAGAAACAGCTTCTTCCCCTCTATCATCAGATTATTCATCAGCCATCATTTTTCCAAGCAGCAAGGAGTACAAGCAACCATTTCCCAGGACAATGTAAGATGTGAGTATTGAGAAATTAAATATACCCCCATCTTGGATCCTCCAGAGTTAGGTATAGCATAATTAAAAGCAATGCATTTCTTTGACTATTCTCTATGAGGCAAAAGGTCCTGGTTCCAATTACAGAAGATTACTGTGCACACAATCAGACTTGCTATATCAGCCATACAGCGTTTAGGCTCAAGAGATAATTCAATGTATTAAGTTCATTAAAACCAGTAAATTATAATCAAATCTATATAATTTTATGCACAAATAACCACTACCTTCCAAGAAAGCTCCAGACTAGGTTAGATCTAGCAATTGAATTTCATGCAACGACTGAAACAAGTTTATACTAAAGGGTGCATAAGAAAAATTGCATCACTTGCATTAGAATCACATCAGATTTATCAATATTCAAGCAATGCTGCACTGTTCATTAGAAACACAGGTCAGGAGTTGAAGTTATTTTCTGTATATTATTTATAAGTATCCTATGTGCGGTTAATACTAATAGATCAGACTGAGATTCTGGAATGGTAAAATGACTTGGGCTATGACTTGGGTTAACAGAAAGTTAACACCAGAAATAGGAGCAGGAAAAATGCTTGGGACCATTCCACCATTCAACAGGATCAAACTTGATCCATTGCCACTGCTTTGCCTGGCACAGAAGAGCATTTCACATCTAAAGCAGAGTCTCCTGGCCAACCTCCTGCACGGTATGTAAGAAGGACATACTCCTTGCATCTTACAATCTGTGCATTTGGTCTCACAGGCAGAACTGTTCCAATTGTGTTCCTCATCAGGTTCCTCCATATGCCTACTGCTTTGCGGAGTCATACTCTGGTGGGTGAATGAAATAGTTCCTTCTCTCTCTCTTCCCTGAATACAGCCTACTAAGCACTTTACTGTTAAAAGTATATTCTGTCCACACAATATGAGTATATGAGCTGGAGCTGAGGAAGGGTAAGTGAAATGATGTAATGTGCATTGAGACTCTAAGTCCTTCTACTCATGTTCCTTTTCAGCAAAAGTGTGGCGGTGGTGGTGGTGAGTTTCTTCTCCGTGATCCTACAATAATAAAGGATAAACAAGAAAGTCAAGCCTGTAAAACAAGGCCCCTTTATGGCAAGAGCTGAAGAACTCAAGCAGAATCTCTTCAGCAGTGGGGAAACTTCAATCATCAGAATCAGATTTATCATCACTGATAGACATCATGAAATATATTGCTTTGTGGCAGCAGTACATTGCAAGACATTAAAATGGCCATAATTCTTTAAAATGAATAAATAGTGTAAAACAGCAGTTTTGAGGTAGTGTTCACGGGTTCATGGTCTGTTCAGAAAGCTGATAGTGGAGGGGATGAAGCTGTTCCTAAAACATTGAGTGTTATTCTTCAAGCTCCTGTACCTCCTCCCTGATGGAAGCAACAAGAAGAGAGCATGGCCCAGATAGTGAGAGTACTTAAAGACAGATGCTGTCTTCTTAAGTCACTGCCTCTTGAAGATATCCTTGATGGTGTGGGGAGGATGTACAGAAAGAGCTTGGAATTGTGTGCCTCTTTGGTGTATCCAAGACAAGGGAATCACCTGCTCCAACACCTATCAGGTGGAGATCCTTCTCCTCCAGACTGGTCAGTCTCTGAGCCTGAGAGGGCTCTGCTCTTAGCAATAGTGAGGTAAACTAGCAAGGTGACTCAAAATATGACTGATTTGCTTAATGAATCTGCGTCTCTCCGTATGGTTGCACGTGTGTGTGTGTGTGTGTGTGTGTGTGTGTGTGTGTGTGTGTGTGAATTATTACCATTACCATTTGCTGCATAAGTTACTTTAAGAGCTGGAGTCTCATATCAGATAACCAACAGCTGCGGTTGTTTCTACTGAAAGGTTTTAAACAACCATGCCACTTTGCATACATTGATGGATTTGTTTACACTGTGTGATCCTTTGACACAAAGCAGAATACTGATTTAATATTCTTATTTTAGAATAAATGAGTTTTAAAGCCTTCATTTTTGAGAACACTGAGATAACTTGGCTTCAGTAATTCCCAATAGAATTAAACCATGCACATTGCAATTAATTTTGACCTCATGTGAAATGTTGATAATACATAGTGAACTATCAACTAGTGCAATAGGGACAGTATACCATCTACTATACATCCCAAAGTGCTTAAGGAAGTGGTCTTCAAAATAATAGATGCATCATCAGTCATCTTCCAAACTTCTATAGACTAGAGAAGTTCCAATGGAAAGTATCTGAAGTGACCTCAAACGTTTAAAAAGAGGGGTTGGGGGAAAACAGGGTATTGTGAAGTCTATATTGATTTTATCTAGTCTTGTCACTGTATCCAAGTGCTTTACCATTACAATGGATTATTATTTTGTACCCACTTATTGACATTAGTATGGTATGCAGTTTTGGACTCCTTTTCTATGGAAGATCCTTGCTAAGGAGGGAGAGTGTAAAGGTTCATCTGTGTGATTCTGGGTTTGGTAGGACTGAAGTATGAAGAAATAATTGGGTTTATATTTGGTAAATTTAAAATAATGAAAGGTGATCTCATGGAAATCTACAAATTTATAACAGGGCCATAAGACCTGATGCACCATCAATAACTCACACTGAGACGTAAGGCGAGATATCGGCTTTTATTGACTGGAAGAAGGAACCAGGAGTGAGTGTCTATCTTACAATGTTCTGGAGACTGAGGCCGAGCGTCAGGCCTCAGATCTCCTTTATACAGGGGCCTGTGAGAGGAGCCACAGGAGCAGTCAGCAGGGGGCGTGTCCAGACAGGCACATAGTTCACCACAAGACCACAAGAGTGAGAAGCAGAATGAGGTTATTTGGCCCATCAAGTCTGCTCTACCATTTAATCATAGCTGATTACCTTTAACCCATTTTTTCTGCTTCTACCTAAACATTAATCCCATTACCCATCAAGAATCCATCAATCTCTCCCTTAAATATAACTTGGAGAAAAGTCCACCTCAGTGCTAAAAATGAAGCAAATGTTTGTGAAACAACAGAGACGTTTGAGCAGGAAGAACTTCAGTCCAGAACCATACTCAGGCCAAAAGCATTTAAGTGGCAGCACCTCCCTGGAAAATCAGTTCAGAGGGGTTTTGTCTGTCCAACGGAGAAATGATGCTTTAAGGACGGAGATCCGAAGCCTGCAGAGGGTCCCAAGGAGCCTTCTTATCAACAAGGTGACAACATTGGGAACCTCACATTTGAGAGGATGTCCTGGACATGGCAATGGCCAGAGGAGGAGTGAGCCTGCCAGCTACTGCCACCATTTGTTGCTAAAACTCTCAAAGCCTGTATTGCAATGGATGAAGAAAGGTCCAACAACTATCCTGACCTGAAGGTGGCGTTTCTGACTAAATTTGGTATCTTGGCAGAAACCTATTGCTAACACTTCTGTTCCAGTACTCTACCACCAGGGAAGTCACCCACAGAGATATATCATCACCTGAGGGGTCTCTACCACCGATGGATTTGACCAGATTGGTGAGGCCTTTGGTCTGGAGCAGTTGCTGCAAGTTCTTCTTCCAGACTCCGGGGTCTGAGAGCATGAGCCAGCGGATCAGCTCACTGCAACCTGACTTGCCCTGAAGTACTTCAATGCCCACAAGGGGACATCATCACATCCATCATTGCAAAGCAACAGACACTCTAATGCCCAAAGGGCATTCCTCCCCAGCCCCACTCCCTGGCCTTCTCCCCGTAACCTTTGATGCCATGTCCAATCAGGAACTGATCAAGCTCTGCCTGAAATACACCCAATTGAATTGAAAAATCTTTACATAAGGTAAAGATGATGAATACTCAGAAAGGGTTGTGGAGGCCTGGAGGGGGCCAGGGGAGATTGATCTCTCCCATCTCAATGGCCAGCAACCAGTGGAGTGCAGAGGGGGTTTGCTGACTTTCCACAGCTGTTCCAGCGGAGACCAGGGCTGGCAAAGGTCCGAACAGATTCCATCGGGATCAGACCTGACCAGGGTTCAGTTTGCCAACACTGCTACAGAATGCCAGAGTGACTTGTGGGGGCCCCGAAGGATGAGATTCAGACCATGCTGGACCTGAGAGCAGGGAGTCATCGAGTCTTCAAATAGTGAGTGGAGCTGTCCAATCACTATCATTCCGAAGAAGGATGGCACCCTAAGGGTATGCATTGACTTCTGGAAGTTGAATGCCATTTCTTTTTAGGTCATCCTATGCTCTGCTTTAGAAAGGATCGGACAAGCAAAGTACAAGACTACTAAAGGCTACTGACAGGTGCCCCTGGTTGACCAATCAAACTCTCTCACTGCTTTTCATGCACCCCTGGGTCTGTTTCGGTTCACCGTGATGCCCTTTGGTCTTCATGGTGCACCAGCAATGCTCCAGTGGCTAATGGACAGGGTGCTGAGGCAGTGAGGACTGCAGCGCAGACTACTTTGATGATGTGGTTGTCTACAGCCAGATTTGGCCAGAGCACATGAACCATCTGTGTAGGGTCTTGGAGAATATTCATCTCACCTTCAAACTACAAAAATGTGAGTGGGAAAAAAGGAAAACCAGGTACATTGGCTACCAGCTGGGACATGGTGAAGTTCAAGCGCAGGTGCACTAAGTGGAAGTGATTCGCAACAGACTTCGACCTCGCACCAAGATGAAGTCCTTCCTGGGTCTGGTAGAGTGGTATCACAGGTTCATTCCCCAATTCAAAACTCTGGTTGCACCTCTGACTAAACTTATTGGGAAGCTTGTAAGCAACCCAGTGATGTGGACAAGTGAGAGCGAAAACCCTTAAAGCTCACATGAGTCCTTCGCCTGTCCTTCAGAGCCCAGACTTTGACAAATGGTCCTTGTCCAAGTGGATGCCTCTGGAGTAGGCATTGTGCAGTGCTGGCCCAAGGAGAGCCTGGAGAAGAGTGACCTGTCCTCTACCTGAGCCAAAAACCCCTCTCAAGGGAAACCAGGTATTCCAACATTGAAAAGGGGAGTCTGGCCATTAAGTGGGCCCTTGACAGCCTCTGGTGTCCGGAATAATCCTTCGCAGGGTGTTTGATCCTTACACAGATTACAGAGTGCTGGCATGGATTCAAACAATGAAGGACCGTAATGCCAGAGTGGTATTATGTCACGGTGGTACCTGGCCTTCCAACCCTTCAAATTCCGTGTCCACCATAAAGCAGGGAAAGGAAATGTTACTGCATACTACCTGTCTCAGCTACTGAGCATTGTTGCTGCTGGAGAGGAGGTTGCTAACATGACCGAGAGCATGTGCTAAGTGCACTTCTTACACATGTGCACTCACACACACACAAACATTGCCTTGTTATTCTGCAGTGAGCGTACACACTTCAATGTCCTCTCTGCTATAATCTCATAATGGGTCCTAAACTGAGCTAATGCACTCAGGTTGGCTTTACCCACCATACACAGCAGAATATTCCATTTCTTTAGTAATGTGAATGTATATATATTGTTTGAATCCTGTATTTATTGTAGGTACTTCTGTTTATTTTGCAATATGTTGTGGGGTGTACCACATTCTAATTCATATGTAGTCTTAACTTAACTTAGAAACATAGAAAACCTACAGCACAATACAGGCCCTTTGGTCCACAATGCTCTGCCAAACATGTACTTTATTTAGAAATTGCCTAGAGTTACACATAGCTCTCTATTTTTCTAAGCTCCATGTACCTATGCAAGAGTCTCTTAAAAGACCCTATTGTATGCCTATAACATAAAAGAATTGGTCCCAACGCAGACCCGTGTGGAACACCACTAGTCACCAGCAGCCAACCAGAAGCAGCTGCCTTTATTGCCACTCTTTGCCTCCTAACAGCCAACCAATCTTCTGTTTTCATTTTCCTGTCCCTTAGCCAATCATTTGCAGACGAGCCTCGGGTACAGGATCGGTCCAACTGCAGCAGCCCTGTAACACACCCGGTTCCGACCGGGGCCGCGCCTCTGCAACAGGCCGACAGAAGCTGCCCGGTACTCAAAGACCGTGGCCCTGGCGTTTTTCCACCCACCACCCCGATCCTGCTGCCGCCAGATGACAAACCTGGTCTTTAGGGCAGTTCTCCTTCATTCGCCTCAAGAACTCCTCTTCTGCCTCAACAGCTCCACTGCGTTACATTCCCAGTGGTTCACCATTGCTCTGGAGTAGACTTCATTGGTAATTAAAGATGTTATGTCCAGTGTAATAACAAGGAGTTAATTGCTCTCAGTAAGGGAGAGAGAGGGGGGCTGTGGGGAGTCCACACTAGACAAGAATAAGTACAGAGCTATTATTGTGTTTACTTGTAGATATTTTGTAAATATTGGCAGTTTTCTTTTCACTATTTTCACTAATTTTGTAAATTTCCTTTTTGACGAATGTAATAAATACCCTTGTACTAAAGTGCTAAGTGACTCCAGCCATTTTTCCTTTGGTCATAACCCACATATCTCACAAGGACATAATTACAAGATCAAATTCAAGAGGACAACAAATCATGGAAGTGCTGATGGATTATCCTATTTACCCTTGGAAAAGGAAATACCTGGAAAATTTACCAAAGAGGGCACTCTTCTTGCCATATTCTCCCTACTGCAAATCATAAGTCTTCCTATACAGCAAAAATGATCCTAAGGGAAACCAGGAAGGTTCCTCAGGACTACAAGGAAACTCAAAATAGCTGGGATGCAGTAGAAATCCCATTTCCCTCAGTATTCCCACTTCACCATTGCTACACAGTGCAGTACACTCCACAACCAACAGTTCACCAGCTACGCCGTTCTTGCTTGCAAGGGTCATCCCTTGCTTTCACACTTGGACCCACTTTCAGAAGGATTATGCAGGACAAATAGCTGAGGAAAAGCTAAGAGCCCCTCAAACAAGGAGTTAGATGTTTCACTTCTGGACAAGAAGTCCTGGTGAGGGACTACAGAGCTGATCAAAAGTAGGTACTTAGAAAGATTAAGAACAGAACTGGACACATTATCACTACCACACAGTGGAGATTGCTTCTGATGTCATCTGGAGGCAACACATTGAAGATTTGAGTAGAGCAGTCAATTGTTAGAGAAAGAAAGTATCTGTAGCTATCAGAACCACTTTCTGTAGTCCCAGAGACAACTTGTACGACCGCCAAGGACAGAGGATGCCCCAGAACCCGAGATTATTTCAAAACCACAACTCTCTCCTGCGATTCCTGCAACTCAGAGCGATTCCCCCTTGTCGGGGAAGACATTACCCCACAAAAGTAAGAAATAGTCCATTGTGATTAAACCTTTAGGCCTGAAGGGGGAAACTTAAAATTTACTATGCTGTGGATGTCTATATAGGAGGTGTATTATATAGTATTGTGTGTGTGTGTATGTATATATATATATATATATATATGTACATGTGTGTGTATATACAGTATATGTATATAAAAAATGACTAGAGAGCAATATGTTACATATTTGAGTTGAGATGCATTCTGTATTGAGTTTATAGCTAAGCAGGGAGGGGTGTGTATTCAGTATTTCAGTAATATTTGTGTAATGTGATAGATATATTGTTTGATTCATTACGTTCATTACGGGTTATATGTAAAAGTACGTGAATAACATATGTCTTCATGCCACCACGTCATAAGCGAGCACCTCACTGAATGTAAAAAAAAGAAACTAAGCACACACATATTGGTTCCTTGTTTCTCTATCAATTAGCTTTATGTTTTGGAGTTACAAAACCTTATACAATGCTTTCTCATTCTCTTCGGCCATTTCTTTCAAAACCCTGATATGTAGTCCAAATGGTCCAGCTGACTTATCTACCTTTGGACTAGTACAGAGAAAGAGCAGCATAGGGAGAGAGCAAGAAACAGTGTCTCATAGAGGTAGATTGTGATGTCAAGGGTCCATTTCATCATACTATGGATTTAATCGTATTATAACACCAGGGTAGAAGCTGTCTTTCAGGCTGATGGAATGTTCTTTCAGGTTTTTATATCTTCTGCCTGAATGGACAGGGAGAGGAGAGAGTATTTGGGTAGGTGGTATTTCCGATTATACTGGCTGCCTGACTAAGACAGTAAAAAGTGTAAACAGTATCCATGGAGAGGAGGCTGGTTTCTGTGATGTCCTCGGCTCTGTTCACAGCGCTCTGCAGTTTCTTGTGATCATTGGCAGAGCAACAGAGATACCAAGCTGTGATGTTTCCAGATAGGATGGTGCATCAACAAAACTTGATGGCAGTCAAAGAGGACAAGCCAGATTTCTTAAAACTACTGAGGAAGTGGAGGTGTTGTTGAGCTTCCTTGGCTGTGATGTCAATATTGTTATCTAGACAGGCTATTGGTGATATTTCCTACTAGGAACTTGAATACGTGGACAAATGAAAAGTGATATGGGAGAAATTAGAGATAGGATACTGAATACAGAATGATAAGCCAATATCAGTTGAATGGTGGAGCAGACCAAATGGGTTGAAAGAACTGCACCTCATTTATATACACTTTCCTGATTCTGCTTGCAGTGATTTCAATTGGCATTGTGAATTTCACGAACTTAAGATTTCAAGAAAATAACTAGCAATTGTCAATCTCTTTCTTTGTTAAAATTCCACAGTTGTAGGACATTTAATCAGTGTCATGAATGTGATACAATGAAAAGCCACTTGACATCTGTTTTCAGGTGCTTTACATATTCTCGGCCAATATGTCTTGCTATGAAAATTTCAGCACTGGAAGTGAACAAAAGGCAACTCTATTTGAAATGCTTGTAACAACATTAGTTTTCCATCGATGCATTGTATCTTAACTCCATAAAAATTTCCAAAATAGTTCTCTTTTCACTTAACAACTGTAAGTACAGTGATAAACCAAATTATTGTTGAGTTCTAGCTCTCTTACAACGCTCAAGAGAAATTTCCTTGAAACCAGAGATCATTTTGAATATAATAAAAAACCAAATTCATTTATTTGAAAAAGCAAAAAAAAATCGGTAGAAATGATTAGATAAATTGGGCTTTGGAACATGGTAGGGTGAGGGAAGATTTAAATGAAGAGCTCTAGATGAAGTATAGGAAACGTCTATTCACAGTGGCATTAAACTTAAGTTAACGAATTGCAAATTTACAAGAAAGCTAAATAGAATCCATTTTAATATAAAAATGGTATGGGTCCAGAATTCAATGCCTTAAAGGGCAGAGGAGAAAGAAATCTGCACTACATTTTTACAACATTGGATATACAATTGAACTTTCTTAATGCACAATCATCTGATAAAGACATGGAAGAAGGAATAGGGAGAATATTAGCTAGATTCTTTCTGTCCTGTATTTAGTGATTGGACCGGATTTTCAACCAGCATGATTTCCCCACCCATATATTTCACCTCAGCAAATATTTATCAAGCCTTCTTAATCACATCATTTATCTTTTGTGTAATAGTTTTAAAAGGCCCTCAGTCATAAAAGGGGAAAATTCTTTAAATTGTTTTCAATTTCTTTCAGGTGTGTTGTTTTCAACAATAGAGGAGTTGCTGGAGAAAGACTTCTGGTGAGTTGTTTTTAATCCATACATACTGTAGGATCATTTGTGTATGCACAAATAAAGTTAAGAGCAACATACAGTTTTTATGGTATCAGTGTGAAGCAATGCTTGACAGAAGTGTACATTAGTAATTCAAGCGCAAGCAATGGAACACCTTCAGTTTCCCCTTGGAAAATCATACACTAATCATGCAAACATTGTCAGAAATTAGGCATACTTATCTATATCAATATTGCAAAGTTTTGACAGGATATTCCATTTCCTGTCAGTATATTCTTTATCCAACTTAAAATCATTTTATCTTCAGCCACTAAATCTGTTTTGGAAGGAACGTCTTGTAATTTCTTTTTGAAACAAACCAGGAAAGCAAAGCAATGTTGAGATATTGTCATGATTTTTAACAGAAGAGATTCTGTAGATGCTGGAAATCCAGAGTAACACCTACAAAATGCTGAAGAAACTCAGCTGATCAGGCAGAATCCATGGAAAGATATAGTCAATGTCTCAGGCTGAAACGGTTCATCAGGACTGGAAAGGAAGGGGAATAAGTCAGGTTAAAAAGGTGAGGGGAGAGGAAGGAATACAAGCTAAAAGGTGAAGCCAGGTGGATGGGGGAAGAGGGATGAACTGATAAACTGTGAGGTGATAGGTGGAAAAGGTCAGGGCTAAAGCAGGAGGAATCTGATAGGAGAGGTGAGTAAACCATTGGGAGAAAGGGAAGGAAGTTGGACACCAGAAGGGGATGATAGGCAGGTGAGGAGAACAGAAGAGGTAAGAGGAGAACCAAAGTTGGGAATGGAAGGAGAGAGAAGGGCGAGGGAGAAAAATGGTTTGAATTTTTTTGAAAAAAAAGGGCTTGAAGGAGTTTCATTCCCTAGATTTATTTTAATATAATTGACAAGATGTCCATCAATTTTCTCTGTAAATTTCCAGTGGGCTTTCCATAATGTGGTACTTTGTGCTTACTTTTGTATTTCACTGTTCTACTGTCATAAGGGTAGGATTGTGAACTAAACCTGTTACTCCAAGCATTTTAGCTGCCTCCTTCTGAGAGTTTCATGAAGGTCAATAAAGTTTCCTAGTTTATTCAGGACCATTCCCAGAGTAAGGCTGGAGAGAGAAATTGGAGCTGTTCATTCTAGCTCATTTCTACAACCTATCTATATGTGCTTTTTCAGGCTCCATATTCAGGTAAAAATTTTAAACCCCTATGTTATAGCTGATTATCTACAGTGGTGCTTTCAAGGATTATTAGGCCAGTCATAGACCTGATTTTTCATGATTTCAGCTGGCTCTGGCCAAGGCAAGCCAAACTAATAATGCAAAGGGATGGGGTAGGGGTTGGTCCCTAATTTATTTGCAAACATTTTTGTGCCCATTTCATTTGGAAAGAGTCACTCTACACAAGTAGAAAATGTTACCAGAATGTCCTCTGATGGTAAGTGAAGTCTCTCTGAATGGGTGAATTCCCATAGTCAATGTGAAAACTTCATAAATAGACAAATGCATGATAATGAGTAAAGAAGTGAAATGTTCATAAAATCAAAATAAATAGATATTAAAGGATCTGAAAATGCTTTTTAATAAATATTTGAAATGGTTATGGTTATGAGAAGGAAATAATAAAAGCATGTATTTAAATGACCATTAATAATACAATGAGTCATCATTAAGCATTCCAAGTACAGGCACTGGACAACTTCTTTAAATCCACCACAGACAGCATCTCCACCTTCCAAACTATTAGGCTTAGTCACTAGGTTACAACCCATAGTCTTTGTACCCACAAAGCATTTCTAGTCTATCAATGCTAGCATTCAGTCTTGAAAAAAGCCATTTATATCACAGTATAATGAACAATACACAACTGTATTTGGTTTAATTAATTCAAAGATTGCAGATATTCCCTAATATCCCTGATGCAGAAGACAATTAAGATTCAATAACATTTGTGGCTCTAATAGCACTTCTAGGCCAGATCAGTTAGGATATTGGTGAACCAGAAGGACTTTTAGAACAATTGTCATTTCACGTCTTTCTCTGAAGAAAGAGATCATAGAGAGAGTTGGAGACTTTACACACTGTTTTAAAAAGTGAACAGGACCTATTGGGACTTTCTGTGGAGCAGGAGACTGCTTGGGTGACTTAGCAAGGAAGGGCCAATTAGGAAGGAAAGGTCAGTTAGGTTTAAGGAAATGGCCAATGTGAGAACGTCCATTGTTGGATTGGGCCAGGGTTAGAGTGGGCGGCTTTGTCTCAACAGGCTAAGGCAAGAACGGGTGGAGTTTATGAGAGCTGAGTCATTAGGAACCATTTATTTGATTAGAGAACTTGGGCTTGAGAAGTTAGAGCCAAAAGTAAGACAAGCTCAATGAGAAGATCCTGAGTAAATTACCTAGGTGAGTGTGAAGCTCAAAGGTTTCAGAGAGAAGCCACAGGTAAGAACAGATAAGCATTTTTTTTTTTGTTCTCTGTAAATCCTTAGCCTTTAATTCAGTGCAGGCAAGATGCTAGTTAAGGCAGTGGAATGCTCCTCCTGTAAGATATGGGATTTCAGAGTAACTACTTTCAGAGTAACAGTCTTCCTGATGACGACATCTACGGGAAGTGCACCCAACTTCAGTACCTGTCCTATAAGGTCAAGGAACTGGAGCTGGAGCTGGATATACTCAGGACCATCCAGGAGGCAGAAAACTTCATAGATGAGACGTTTACTGGTCACACTGAAAGTGAGGGCTTCTGAGAGTAGATGGAGAAGTAAGGGGAGTAAGTAGTCAGCGCAGGGATCCTGTGTGGCCATTACACTCAAGTATTTTCCTTTGTATTCTCCTGGATGGAATAAACTGTCAGTAGCACCATGTCCATTTCTGAGGTGCAGCAAGGAAGGGTAAAATCAGGCAGAGCAATGATGATTGGCGACTCAATAGTTAAGGGCTTAAGCAGAAGATTCTTTGGCTGTGAAAGAGGCACCAAGATAGTGTGGTGCCTTCCAGGATCTCAGGTCCAGGATGCTTCAGAGCAGATGCAGAAGATTCTCAAGAGGGAAGGTGAGCAGCCAGAGGTCATGGTGCACATTGGCACCAATTTCACAATTTGAAAGGGGGGGAGAGGTCATGCACAGTGAGTATAGGGAATTAAGAAAGGGGTTGAAGAGCAGGACCTCCAAGGTAGTAACCACTGTAGTACTATGTGCTGGTCAGGGCAGGAATAGAATGATAATACAGATGAATGATTGACTGAGAAACTAGAACAGCAGGGCAGAGTTTCAAATTCTTGGAACCTGTTCTGGGGCAGAAGTGACCTGTACAAGAGGGCAAGATGTACCTAAACTGGAGACGAACCAATATCATGGACAGGAGTTTTGCTAGTGCTACTTAGGAAAGTTTAAATAGTTTGGCAGGGAGATAGGAACAAGAGACCCAGATCAGAAAATGGAAGTTTGGAGAGGAAGGTGGATGTCAGGGCCAGTAGAAACAGGCAGGAGCAATGTAATAGATGCGATGGGATGGGTATTTTGAAGTGTGTGTATTTTAATGCAATGAGTACTATGGGTAAAGGTGATGAACTTACAGCATAGATCAGTACATAAGAACTATGACATTGTGGCCATTACAGAGACTGTTGAGAAAGTGACAGGGATGGGTGTTTAATATCACAGGGTTTCAATTTTTTAGAGAAGATAGAGAGGGAGGTAAAAGTGTGTTGTGTGTGTGTGTGTGTGTGTGTGTGTGTGTGTGTGTGTGTGTGTGTGTGTGTGTGTGTGTGTGTGTGTGTGTGTGTGTGTGTGTGTGTGTGTGTGTGTGTGTGTGTGTGTGTGAGTGTGAGTTGCATTTTTAATCAGGGACAATATCACAGCTGCTCTCAGAGGGGACATAATAGAGAGCCCATCCACTGAGTCTCTATGGGTAGAACTCAAAATAGGAAGGAAACCCCTCCCCAATAGTCACAGAACATTGAGGTACAGATCTGCAGGCATATTCAGGGAAGGTATAAAAACAATAGAGTTGTTGTCAAGGAGAACTTCAACTTCCCAAATATGAACAGGGACCATTTTAGAGCAAGAAGTTTAGATGAAGCAGTATATGTTAGGTGCATCCAGGAGTTATCTAAAATCAATATGTAGATAGCCAAAAAGAGGAGGAACTTTACTGAACTTGATGTTGATCAATGAGCCTGGCCAGGAGACAGACCTTTCAGTGGGTCAGCAGTTACGGAACAGTGGCGGCAACTACTTAAGATTTAAGATAGCTATGGATAAGGATAAGTATGGATTTTGGAGGAAAGTATTAAATTGGAACAGAGCAAATTACGGGTGTGTGGCGACCCATTTCCTGGCACACCCGAACAGGCTCACAATTAGCCAGCGTTCCGGCTAAGGGAGAGAGCCTAAGGGGGTTTGTGAGTACGTGTCTTTTGGAGCATCCACGCCCACGGGGGGCGGGTTGAGGGAGGCTTTAAAGCAAGGCTGTTGAGTTCAAATAAAGTTATCTTTGACTGCAGTTTACTGACTCCCGTGTCGTTATTTTAGTGTTGATGTGTAGCACACCGCTACAGGAGCATTAGAGAGAGTTAATTGAGAACAGCTGTTTTTGGACAAGTCTAAATCTGACATGTGCAGGGTTTTAAATATCATTCGCACAGAATACAGGACAGATATGTTCCACTAAAAAGGAAGGACAATGATGCCATGCTCAGAGAACCTTGGATGTCAAGAGAGGTGATTAATTTAGTCAAGTAGGAAAAGGAGAAGTATGCAAAGCTTGGGAAGCTTGATAAGTTGCGCCTTTTCAGGACTGTAGAAGTGCGGTTTGCACTCAGCGCAGACTTGGCAGTCCCTGGTCATCGTCCTGATTTCCTCAAGGCAGTAAGGCAGGTTCCAGGCTTTCACGAAATGGTAAAGTCGGGCGGCAAAGATCTGCATGGAGGGCGTATAGCCGGTTGAGCTGCGCGCTGGCACATGTTCCCCAGGATAGGGCATCAGCGGGCTCATTGAGCCTTCCAGGCTGGTACAGGATATCATAGTTGTAGGTGGAGAGTTCTATTCTCCACCTCAGAATTTTATCATTTTTGATTTTGCCCCGCTGTTGGTTGCCAAACATGAACGCAACTGAGTGCTGGTCAGTCAGCAAGGTGAACCTTTTGCCGGCGGGATAGTGCCTCCAGTGCCTAATAGCTTCCACTATGGCCTGGGCTTCTTTCTCCACTGCGGAGTACCAAATTTCAGGGCCTTGAAGGGTACAAGAGAAGAATGCTACTGTCCTGCCTGCCTGATTGAGGGTAGCAGCAAGCGCAAAGTCTGAGACATCACTCTGTACTTGGAAGGGAATGGTCTCATCCACCACATGCATCGTTGCTTTGGCAATGTCCCCTTTAATGCGGCTGAAGGCCGCACAGGCCTCGGCAGAGAGGGGAAATGTGGTAGACTTGACCAGGGGGCGGGCCTCGTCTACGTAATGGGGGACTCATTGGGCGTAATAGGAAAAGAAGCCCAGGCACCATCTGAGGGTGGTGGGAAGAGGGAGTTCCAACGGGGGGGGGGGCGCATACGGTCGGGGTCAGGGCCAATGACCCCGTTCTCCACGACATACCCAAGGATAGCTAGTCGGATGGTTCCGAACACACACTTGTCCCTGTTATAGGTAAGGTTAAGAGCTTTGGCCACTTGAAAAAATCATTGGAGGTTGGAGTCGTGATCCTGCCAGTCATGACCGCAGATGGTGATGTTATCCAGATATGGGAACGTGGCCTTCAGTTAGCATTGGTCCACCATCTGGTCCATTTCCCTCTGGAAGACAGAGACACCATTCGTGACACCGAAGGGGATGCGCAGGAAGTGATAGAGCCTGCCGCCTGCCTCGAAGGCGATGTAGGGGCGGTCCTCCAGGCGGATGGGGAGCTGGTGGTACGCGGATTTTAGGTCTATGGTCGAGTACACCTTGTACTGAGCTATCTGATTGACCATATCCGCGATGCGGGGTAGGGGGTACATGTCAAGCTGCGTGAACCTATTCTTGCCGCAGCTGGAGCAGGTAGCTTCTCGGGCCGGGAAGCGTTTTCGGGGGTGCTTTTCGAGTCCGCAGAAGTAACACTGCGCAGACTTGCAACTGGCAGCAGCCGTGGTTGACTCACCAGCGGGTTGCGGGGACTTCACGGACTCACGCCTGGCAGCAGCCGAGGTCAATTCACCTGTGGGTTGCAGGGTCTGCAGCGTCCATGGGGCCAGCGGGAGATCGCGCGCCTGGACAGCGTCAGTGTTGTGCAGAGCGGCCTCCAGCATGTCGGCCAGCTATCGCCGAATGTAAGGTAAGATTGGCGTGTTCCAGCAGCCGATGGCGCACGTACACTGACTTGATCCCCATATCGAAGGCATCTCTTACTAGCAGATCCACATGCCGTTCCGCCGTCAGCCCCCTACAGTCGCAGACCCGCACGAGTGTCTGTAGGGCCCGGACAAACTCAGCGCTCGACTCTCTGGCCCGCTGCCGCCGTGTCGCTAAGCGATGTCTTACATAGACGGTGTTCATCAGCCGCCGGTATTGCCTTTTGAGGGCATCCATCGCACCCCGGTAGTCCGTTTGGTCTCTGATCATGGAGTAGACCCTTGCACTGACTCTGGAGAGGAGAACCCTGTGCATCGTGGCAGGATCGGTCACATGCATCTCCTCCAGGTACAATTTGAAGCATGCTAGCCAGAGTTTGAAAGCGTCGCCGGCTCCGTGGGATTGAGGGTCGAGATCCAATAAAATGCTCTCCATGTTTTAAAATTGCTGCTAATAAAATTGAGGCACCATCAATAACTCTTGGAGACAGGAAGTGAACGATAGGCTTTTATTAGCAGCAAAAGGGACCACGACATCTCAGAGACTGAGGGAGGAGCAATGCCCCAATCGCCTTTATACAGGGGTCAGTGGGAGGAGCCACAGGAGCAGTCAGCAGAGGGGTGTGTACAGACAGGTATACATAGTTTACCACAGTAGTTATGAGCCAAATTTCAGGGATCTATCAGAAAGTATTCAGCCCCAGTCATCACACTGAATGCAACAGTCAATTTTTATTAATTTATTTTTCATGTTGAAATAAAATTAAATAATGAAACTTAGAATTAAAGGTATGAAGTATTGTAATATTCTTAAAGAAAGACAGCTATGGCCTGTTTGATATGCTAGTTACAGTGTTTTCTTGGTTGAATTAGTTTAAAAGTATGACAAAAGCATTTTATGTAATTCAAATACAATTAGCCCAAATAAAAGGCCTCAAGTTGGAAGTACAATCTGAGCTGTTTTTTCCCCTAAACGAATTATTAGGTAGATCTTGCCTTTCGCTAAGGCCGAGGTAGAGGGTCTTGGGCTTAAAAAGGTTGGTAACCACTACCTTACAGTAACCACGCTGACGTTGACTTATTTTATCATTAGTCTCCAAGTACCCCGAAACCTCATTGGGTTCAAGAGAGTGCAGAAGAGGATTAGCAGGACTATGCCTAGTTTGGAGAGTATGCGCTATAACAAGTGGTTGGACAAACTTGGGTTGTTTTCTCTGGAATGTCAGAGGCTATCTATAGGCAGACAGCATCATTTTCCCATGGCTGAAATGTTTAAGTCATAGGGCATGTATTTAAGGCAAAGGTGGTAGGTTTAAAGGAGATGCAAGGGGCAAGTTTTTACACAGAGTGGTGGGTTCCCAGAATGCGCTGCCCGGAGTGGGGGTAGCTTCAGATACATTAGAGACTTTTCAGAGACAATCAGATAGGCACATGAATGTGAGGGAAACAGAAGGATATGGACTTTGCGCACTTTATTGTATGGCCAAATAGCCAAGTTATCACATTCTCAAGTTTGCCAATGACACATCAGTGGTGGGGCTCATCACTAACAATGATGAGATGGCCTGCAAAGAGGAGGTAGAAGAGCTCAACACCTGGTGCCAAGCAAAAAACCTCTTTCTCAATGTTGACAAGACAAAGGAGATGGTTATCAACTTCAGGAGAGCTGGCACACTCACACCCCTCTTTACATTACTGGCACAGCAGTGGAAACTGCAAAGTTTCAAACTTCTAGTTCACACCTCACATAACTGCACATGGTCGCAGAATATATTATACACATTCAGGAAAGCTTACCAATGCCTCTACTTTCTGAGGGGGTTGAAGAGAGTTGAGCATGCATATCTACACTCAGTTATTCTGTGCTGTAGAGAGCATCCTGACAAGCTGCATCACTGCATGATACGGACACTGCACTGTGGTGGACGGGAAAGCTCTACAACAGGTAGTCAAAACTACCCAATGCATCACCAGTCAAAGACATATATAAAAAAAGGAGCTAGAATAGAGCCAGTAATACCATGAAGGAACCCACACACCCTGCTCATGGACTGTTTGTTCCACTCCCATCAGAGAGGAAGCTACATAGCAGCCACACCAGAAGCACCAGACTCAAAAACAGTTATGGTACTTTTCCCAACCAGCAAGGCTAATCAACACCTCTACCCCTCCATAACCCCATCCACCGCCACTACTTCATCATTCCTGTCAGTCACCTTATGTCCAGACACTCTTGTGCTTAGCATCGCTTTCTGGACATAAAATCAATCTATGTATGTATGTATGCCATCTATGTATTTCAATTTATTGTGTTTTTACTATTATTGTGTTCTTTATCTTATTGCATTTTTGGTGCTGCATCAGATCTGGAATAACAATTACTTCATTCTGCCTTAAACTTGTGTAATGGAAATGACATTAAACAATCTTGAATCTTAAACCTTGTGAAAGCACAAGGGATTAGTTCAATTGGCCATTGGATTACTAATTTAATTGATTCAGCACAGCTTTGCACCCCAAAGGGTGCTGTACTTTTCTATGTTTTATGTACTATCTATCACTAAAACTTCTTTTAAAAGAAGTAAATTTTATTTAACTAGTTTATTTCTCAGCTGTTACGATGGGCTTTTAATTCATGTCTTTGAAACAATTGTCTAGTTCCAAAAACTGCATGACAATGCCACCACATCCTACTTCTAGGTAGAAAATGTGAAACATTTTTCAGTTTAATATTTATTTCCCGATCTAAGTTATTTGGAAAATTATCCAGATTTTAGAGAACATCTGCTATACTTGAAAATTGTGATCATTTTCACTAGAGAATCTTGCTTCAGTTTTATTTTTATGGTTGTACAAAGAATTCTAAACATAGTAAATTTGGGACATTACACCTGATAATGATTAATTTCTTTCTGCAATGGGATCACCCGCATTACTTACACTGTCACTTTGTATGACTGGTCTAGACTCCCAGAACTTACTGCGCAGCAAACACTGAAGATTTGGAAACGGTCATTTTGCATATACGGAATGCTTTTCCAGAAGCCCCTCTGGTGGCAGCTGGAGTCTCAATGGGCGGGTGAGTTCCCTATGAACAAAATGAGAACATAGTATGCTGATAAACATGCCATAATATGTGGGGAAATTCAGAATCCATGAGGTGAAAGCAAATGATCCAAGACATTCCAGTGGATTTCAAGAGCAAACACGAGGAAATCTGCAGATGCTGGAAGTTCAAACAACACGCACAAAATGCTGGTGGAACACAGCAGGCCAGGCAGCATCCATAAGGAGAAGCACTGCCTATGTTTCGGGCCGAGACCCTTCGTCAGAACAAATGAGACCATCCTGACAAAGGGTCTCAGCCCAAAACGTCGGCAGTGCTTCTCCTTATAGATGTTGCCTGGCCTGCTGTGTTCCACTGGCATTTTGTGTGTGTTGTCAGTGGATTTCAATGTAGTTTAGAAAAGATTGTGTATATTGAGATGTAGTATCAATTAGGTGGAGCAGGAAACCATTTAACGAACAATTATATGACACCTTATCATGTCACTCGAGGCATCTTAAATATCCACATGATTATTTGCTGTACATTGAAAATTCATCATATTTGTTACGCAAAACTCATTTGAATGCTGCATGAGGTAACTGAATGGGTTAAAGAGTTATCTAGTTATCTGGCATCATATCAGAAGAACAAATTGTTTTTAGTGAATGTGTAACTCCAAACCTGCTCAAATTTAGTTGTGTTTTTTTTTCTGTCAGCATATCAATAAATCCTATAGTGGTCTGGAGCCTCATTGAATACAATTGTAAATCAGAGTTAGGGCTTTAACATTGTGTATTTATTTCTTTTTTGTGCTCTGAAGATCCAACCAGTGATTAAGGCCTAAATAAATGGAGGCTTAGGTCAGAAAAAAAGCATATTTTACCACAGCTTCATTTTCTTCAGTCTACAGGCTAACCTACTTCTGTACTTGTTCTTATGATATGATTCCCCAGCAACACTGTACAAGGCTAAAATCCAGGAGGCTTTTCACTCTTTAAAACTCTCCATGTCTGTCTCCTGTGTTATATAATTATTTGAAGTCTGTCTCCCTCATCAGGCCGGTCTAAGCAAATTTTTAACTAGTTTGATCTCAGAAGTTGTCTGATATTGCTTTATTTAATTCTTTCATGGAATTTTAAACATTATCTCCATATACAGAATTTAATACATATCCACAGTCTTTGAAATAACAGTGTGGAACTGCTTTATTCAACTGCTGTGGTCTGTGTGTAAACGTCTTCCAGTAATTTTATTATATTGTGAATTCAAGGACAGGGACTCAGCTAGATCAAAGAATCAGATTCATGTCCATTTGACAAAATGGAGCTATCTAGATTACTTCATTGTTCCAGCATTAGGCCACTATTTTATAGATCATGCCTCCTGGTTTGCTAATCAGGGCACCTTCTATTTGTGATGAGGGGTTTTGCCTTCTCCATCCTTTCAAGAAATGACTTCTGGATCTCTCCACTCTTTAGATGAAAAAACATTTTCTTCTAACTTTTCTACCAATTTTCTACCTATGCCCAAATTTATTGCTTGTTTTGTCAAAGAAGAAAGGTCTTTCCTGCACACACAGTCTAAGCCCTTTTAAAATTTTATTTATCTCAATTAAATCTCAATGTACCGTAGAAAGATGGTACATGGAAAGAGGCCCTTCTGTCTAAAGAATCTGCGCTGATCATCACGCACCCATTTTACACTAATTCCACATTGATCCTTTTTTCAAATTCTCCCCACATTCTGTTCAACTCTCGCCAAAACCCAGATTCTACTATTCGCCCACATAACATGGACAATTTACAGCTGTCGATTAACTTTCTAGCCTGCATCTCTTTGGGATGTGGGAGGAAACCAGAGCACGCTGGAGGAACTCCACAAGATCACAAGGAAAACATACAAATTCCATGCTGAAAGGACACAAGGTCAGGAGTGACCCCATCTCTCTGGTGCAGGATCTACTAACTCTGCACTCCTTCAGATGATCTTTTTTAACATGCCCAGTCTAGTCAGTCACTTAGAACTATTATACTTCATCCCTTGCAACATTTTAGTACAATTCATCCAGGACCTCTCTAGTGATATCACACACTTCCTGTGATGTGGTGGCCAAAACTCTATAAAGTACTTGAGCAACAGTTTAACACAGCCTTTCTCAACCTGTTTGCCCTGGAGGAACCCTTGAAATAATTTCCAGGTCTCGGGGCACCTCTGCATAAAAATTATTCTATCTACAGCTCACAGTCCATTAGCATGATCAGTAAGTTGTAGATATAATAACCTAAAAATAATTGTCATTTCTCTTCTGAGTAGAGAATAAATTTTCACCAACCTTTCTTGAAAAAAAAAATGATAGTTAGGCTTAGCTTGCCTTTCTTGAAATTAATCTCTTTCTTTCCCTTTCATAAATTTTAAAAACGCATAAAGCAAACCAAATAAATTTCTGTTTTCAATAAGACTCAAGACTTTTTGATATCCTTCCTCACTCACAAGCACAATCAGCAGTGGAAACATTTCAAGATTTTCTTTTACAATGTGATTTTTCTAAATAGTTACCTTTTAAATCCATAAGTCTTGTCCCTTGAAGTCAAAACATTTTCTCCAGGGCCTTACAGAGACTTATTCAACTGGTTCATATGATGAAAAATGTCTGCTAAGTAGGCTAGTTTGTGCAGCCATTCTTCATCGTCAAAGCACTCGGCAAGATCTGGCCTTCTAATTTCTCGAAAATACTCCTGCAATTCACCTTTCAGCTCAAACACCCTGTTTAGAACTCTTCTTTTAATAAACCACCAGATTTCTGTATGTAACAGGAGATTAGTGTGCTCTTTGTCCAGGTTTTCCTACAGTTTTTTAAACATTCTCGAATAAACTGGGTTTTGTTTAACAAAGTTAACCATTTTTGTAGCAACATCCAGAACATTATTCATTTCATCTCCAAGAGTTTTTGACATCAGTATCTCTCTGTGAAGAAAGCAGTGTTTAGTAGCAACATCAGGATTTTCTTTTTTTAACAAGAGAAACAAAACCTTGAAGCCAACCATTGATGGGACACCGTCAGTACAGATACCAACACAGTTCCTCCAAGCCAGACCTTTTGTTTCCAGACATGAAGACCAAACATTAAATATATCTTGGCCTTTGCTTGTTTCAGGCAGCTCTTTGCAAAAGGAAAAGTTTTCTTGAATTTCACCTGCATTTACAAATCTTACAAATACTATGACGTGACAATTATTGGTGAAATCTGTTGACTCATCAACCTGGATAGACAAGCTATAGTTTTTCAATTTATCACACAAAATCTCTTCAGCATCATTGACAAGTCATCAATATGTTGACTTATCGTGCTGTTTGAGAGTGAAAGCTTTTCAACCTTTTCAATTTCTCATACTGCATCTTGTCCAAACACAAGGGTTAATAAAATATAAAAAACAACATCATAAATAACTAAACAAGAAAACTGCAAAAAAATGTGAAAACTGCACAATTCGCCTCTAACCTACACAATTCACCTTTTACAATGTTTTCAAAAGCAAAGTGGCAGGCCAGCTGTTGAGTTTCAGCATGAAAAAATTCCTTCTTTTGAATGAAAATTTCCCTCTAATTTTCTACTACACTGGTAGAGTTAGTTTACTCCCATAAGTTAGTCAGTGGGTGCATACGAGGGAGTTGTGGGAGATAATTCGGGAGGAAGAGGCTAATGTCACAGCCCAAGTTGGATGAGTCCATTTAATGTTTGGAAAATACACTTCACACTCCTCATCAGCCTTCCGTCCTCCCCTACATGCAATACAGAGCTCACCATTTATCAATGGTGTTTCCTATCTTGCATCAAAAACTGAGCATATGGTCCCACAGCACATTGGCATACTGGGCAGAGATCTCTAACAAGATTGCTAACAGGCTGCCCAGTTACTGCCCACCACTTCGAGCGCTAGCATTGCGTGAAGTTCAAAAAGCAATGTTTATTTTTTTCATCATGATCTCTCGCAGAACCCCCGACGATCTCTCACAGAACCCTGGTTGAGAAACCCTGGTCTAACCAGTGTTGAATATAGTCCTGTCATCTCTACTCTTTCGTTCTATATTCCAGGTCAATAAATACATGTATCCAATATGCCCTCTTAACTATCTTGTCTACCTCTCCCACATTCATGAATCTGGAATCATGTATATCATCATCCCACTATGTCTCTACATTTCTTAATACCTTTGTGGTTCAATACCCTTATTTCCCATTACCTTTCATTTTTCATTTATGTGGCTTTGTAACCAAAGTAATGATGGCCTTATCATTTTTAGAAATCAGTCCTATTGTGGAAGCTTGCACTAACTTAACATACCAAAACACAAACTATGCAGCAGTGAGCATGTTATTGCTTAGTGAATATTGCTTGATAATGCTGTTAGCGACAGCTATGTTCTTTTGTTTCGCTGGTTCAGAGGGTGGCATGGCGGCTCAGCTGTTAGAGAAGGTATCCAGGTTCAATCCTAAATTCTGTGTGGAGTAAACTCTGCATGACCATATACCATTCCTCCCAGTGCTCAGGAACTTCTTACATCCCAAAAATCTCCTGAGGCCTTCATTGGTCAGGGTTGACCATGAATGTTGTCTCCTACCTGTCTAGATGCACTAGACAGGGCAGTACAAGATGGAGAGCAAGCTGTGTCCATGTAGGAAACTCACTCTCTCCAAGCATCTGATAACCCAAAGGAACAAATGGCAGACCGATACAGTTTGGCACCAGCAGCATCACAGGAGTTGTCTGTCAAAGTTGAGCTCGACACAAGACTGCTTTAGGGACTCCAACACTGGATTTTTCCCTCAGGATTTACTCCCGGAGCCTTCCCCATAAGTGGGTATACCCAAGGCAGCGGAGGTTTGAAATCAGATGAGCTGCCAGCCACTGCTGACGAGCCCCATCTGCCCAAAGCAACTGGTTTTAAGGCATCAGTAACCCGCCTTTGCCCTTTCTCCTGACAGATGAAACAGTTCTGCTGGGCTTAGTAGCTAAGCCACACATGAAGGCCATGAGTTGTATTTAGTTCTCAGAAGCTATTTGAGTCACTCACCATTTAATAGGTAGTGGGAGCTTATCCCCATTAGCACACCTGGCCATAACAATCTTAAGGAACTATCCGAAAAAACAATGGTAGGTTAATTGGCTACTGTAAATTATAGATAAATGGCAGAAAGAGTCAAAGGGATGTTGATAGATATGGGTGAGAAAGAATGAGTCACATGGGCACAGGAAGTAAAGAGAGGGCAAAGGGGACTAACGTGATTGCTCCCTTGGAAGCCAGTATAGGCCAGATGGGTTGAATGGGTGCCTTCTGCATTGTTATAAATATAAAATTAATTTTATAGTACAACTTGCCAGGTTTGGGTTATCCTTTTGGGTAGAATAAACCTTAATAATTTCCTATATTGTTGGACAATGCCATTGCTGTGCTGTAAATTAACAACCAAAACAAAAGTGCTGTTTGTTCTGTAATACGAGTCCTTAGTGCTACTCTACGGATATTTCTAAAACTGGCTGTATTGGGTGCTGGGGATTTTTGGAGGAACCAAGATAGACTACTGATCTGGTGTTTTAAAATAGAAATAGTTGCATATTTTCCAGCCTTTGCTTTTGTATTTACAGGCTATTTTTGAGGATTCAACTGCATGAGTTAACTCCACCTCCTGCTAGTTATGTAATTATTCAGCACAAGAGAACATGACAAGCTTGCTGAGTTTTGATTGTGCGATCACCTGACTCTATAGAGGATGCTTTCACTGTGCTATAGCATTACCAGCCTAGCAGCTTTATTTGTAGACATATTCTACAAATCTCCTTTGTTCTTCCTTGAATGCTGCTTATTCAAGCCGGTACGGTCTCCAGCTTGAATGAGGAATGTACCGGGCCATGAATGTACAGACTGTGCTTCTGCAAAATCTGCTTGCTGCTTGGGGCCCTCAGACTATACAAAAAGCCTCTGTACATTTTATCTTGTTAAGGAATTAGATAACACTGAGAAGGAGACCATTAGAAATAGCCTGGAAGATGACCCATTCACAGAAAGGTTAAAGTAAAATTCCAACAAGGTTTATGGGGTTAATGTCAATGAGTCTATGCCAGAGCTTCAACCTCAGCACAAATCCTAACAGATTTCCAGCAGAATACAATGATCCCAGAAAAGGGAAGGTTTGAAATTCCAAATAAAAATGACTTCTTCCATTTTATTTTGCAGTTTAATTGCAACCAGTAATAACAAATAAATACATCCATTTCTGACTGTCATTTCTGGTAAAAAAAAAGTAATGAAGTATATGCATCTAACTGTAAGCAACATGTTTTTGCTGTTTCTCTTTTTGTGCTCTGGAAGTGTAATTATCTCCATGTTCCCCTCCCCCTCCCATTTTCATTTTAAGGGTGGGAAAATTGCATTGGCACCCAAGACAGTGACACAAGAACAGTTTCGAGTGCTTCAGAATCCACTTTCTTTTGGTGAAGAACTTGATTCCTAACTAAACAGACTACAGTGTTGAAAGCCAGGGTCACCAAAATAAGTAATTTCTTCTTTAAATCTTGACTTCATCCAAATTGGAATTGAGCATTCTTTATCTATTCATTTTTTGGGATTGGGAACTACTTGCAAGACCTTCATTTAGTGCTCATCCTTCATAGAACATGGAAAGGTGGTGGTGAGCTGCCACCTTGAATCCCTGCATTGGACCTTGTGAAAATACATTCAGATTCACATTTATATATCGCATATATACAGTGAAACGTGTCATTTGCATTAACAACCATGTGCATCCAAACACGTACTGGGGACAGCCTGTAAGTGTCGCCACACAGTCTGGCACATTGCACACTATGTTCAGCAAAGAACACAGGTGGTTGGAGAGTTGGTGGGTGCTATCAATGTAGCCTGGTTGAGTAGCTGTAGCACCTTTTACTCATTGGAGCTGCTGTACATTCATGCAGATAACAGGACAGTATTCCATCATGTTCCAGAATAATGCCTTGCAGAAGATAGAAAGGTGTTAGCATATCAACGGGCGAGATACATGCTACAAGGTTCCGAGGAGGATATAGCCATTACAGTTATGCGGCCGGTCCTTAGTAAGCTTAAATCTTAGTAACAATATAATGAGTTGTTAAATCAAATTAATAAGCACATCTTCATTTCGTGCCTGATACAGAATGCTGCTCTTGAATTACCTGTGTAAGATTGGTCAACAGACTCCACTGAAGGCAGCGGTAGTCTTCTCCATTGCCTGGGATGTATTTGCCTGCACGGCTTCCCTTGAGAAACCACTTAACCGGATATTATTTAATTACTACTTAACCCATTGTCTTCAAGCTTCAGTCTACAGGTTGGTATTTGAGGTGCAGGGAGGGTTTTGCAGTGATATGACATGTTTATTTTTCTAGCAGTTAAACATTGAAGTTAGAATTATGCCACCACAGATTATTAAAATTAATTTCTAGTTACCAGCAAACATTTTGGGGTGAATCACAAACAGGTTCTGCTCAAGAGGTACTTTTCTCCAATCTAAAGGAGGAACTTGTTGTAAGGAGACGCAAGAAGACTGTAGATGCTGGAATCTGGTGCAAAAATATAAACCTGGAAGAAGTCAATGGGTCAAGCCTCGGTGGATGAAAAAGAGATGTATCACATTTTCAGGTTGAGGTTCTGCATAAGGACAGGGTTAGGGTGGAGGAAGAGGAAAGATGGCCAGTACATTGAAGTGTGAAGGGGGGATGGGCAATAGCAGGTATGTGATGCTGGAAGCAGATGAGGAGGTGACTGATTCACAGATGGAGCTAGAAGTGAGAGAGAGAGAGAGCTGGGAAAGGAGAGAGAACCTGAGTGGATTGGTGAGAGTGAGAGAGGAACACAGGGACTGTGTGGGTACCTGAAAATACTGGTCATCTTTTCTCTTCACCCTCCTTCCCACATCCCCTCTACCCCACCCACCTAACAGCCAGATCCTGATGAAAGGTCTCAACCCTAAATGTTGATACATCATTTCTGCTGCCATCAATGCTGCTTGACCCAATTACTACTTGCAGCAGTTTATATTTTTCCATGTTTTAACGTCTACAATATTAGACAACATTGTCTTTTTATGTTATAGTATCCTTCCTGCTGCCTAACGGCTTATTCAACTCACTGCTAAAGTGTGCCATTACTCTTTGCAATAAAATTCTAACTGTACTAAATCTCAAACTCTACAACTTTGATGAAAGCATTAATCTGTAAATTGTCTGGTGAATGTTCATTGTTCTGAAACTGATTTTCATCACTATGCCTACCACTTTGCTTAGACTTTTCCACCATTTTCGCTTTTTATAAATCCTCTAATATCTCTGCTAAAACAACACAGAGACATTTCTACACAATCTTTTTAGACTTTGTATACTCTGCAAACAGCTATGCCCAAGGATTGCTTATATATATGCACAAAAATATTTATACTTCGCACTAATACCAAATCAGGCCCTCTGTAGAACAATTAGCAATCAGAACAGTCATTTGCACAACTAGATGTCAAACTAGATAAAAATGTTTCTTTGTGAACATGATGCCTGGGTAACCTCTCTGATTCAGTATTGAGCATCAAATTGGGAAAAAGCAGCCGAGGTATTCTGTGGCCACTTGAAAACTTCCTTTGGTAGGGAAGTTAAGAGTCAACACAAGCTTGTGATTGATGGAAGATGCAGGATAAACCGAGCCTACAAGTCAATATTCATTGGAGGGATCTAAGTGAGATGCGGTGTCTTTGATTACTTGCTGAGGAGTATACTTCATTTAAAGATACGGTGTGGAACAGCCACCCTGCCCAACAACCCACCTAGCCTAATCACAGGACAATTTACAATGACCAAATAACCTACTAACCAGTACATCTTCAGTCTTTAGGAATAAACCGGAGCACCAAGGTAAAACCCATGTGCTCATGGGAAAGAGGAAACAAACCTCTTACAGGGGACACCAAAATTCAACTTGGAACTCCATTGCCCTGAGCTGTAATAATGTGCTAACTGTTATGCTACCATGGCATCCAGTATCTTTGCTCATTTCCCTAGGTCCCTAAAACACTTCAAGTGTTGGGTGTGGCCAAAAAATGTTAATGGAGTATTGCTAACAGTATCACTATGAGACACCCAAAGAATAAATATCGCAGTAGCTTTAGTGTTGAAAAGAAAGACTATGGTAGCTTCGTGGACTTAGGATGCAGTCCACAGGCTGTTCTGAAGGAGCCAGGTTAGAACTCTGAAGCTCAGAGTAGAGTCTCTTTAAAAAAACAGTCTCAGTGCTCTGGTTCTACCTAGAGTGTTCTACTGATGTAATAAAAGAAAATTCAAAACCGCAGAAGCTGGAACTCTGAAATAAAAACTGAAAATGTTTGAAACACTGCCAAACCAGGCAGCATGAGTGGAAAGAAAAAAAATAATACCACAAATAGAACTTGTATCAGAACTTGTAAGTAAAGAAAGTAAATTTCAAAATTACTACCTTTTTTTCTCTTTTTCTTGAAGTCTTGCTTTTCTTTCAACAGAAGTGTCTGACCTATTCAGTGTTTCCTACTATGGTCATAGTTTGCAGCCTTGAGCTCCCATTAATGTCAGTATAGGTGGACATGGAAGAGGTCATGTGTGTTAATGTTGATTGTAAGTGAAAAGCCAGATCCAATTTTGCAAATTGATGTGATTTCAGTGAAAAATGTTGCTAGCATTATGTACTCTGGATCAATTTTATTTTTATGTGGTTACTGCCTAAATTTGTCTGTTTTGTAAAGCAATGTTTAAGTAGTACCTTGACTCCATTCTATCCCCCTTGGTTCAGTCCCTTCCCACCTATATCCATAACACTTCACATGCTCTCAATCTCCTCAATAGCTGGTAATTCCCTGGCCCTGACTACTTCATTGTCACCGTGGATGTCCAGTCCCTACACACTTCTATCACCCATCAAGAGTGCGTTAAAGCTCTCCACTTCTTTCTCAATAAAAGACCCAGCCAGTTGCCCTCCACCACCATTCTTCTCCATCTGGCAGAACTGGTCCTCATCCTCAACAATTTCTGCTTTGGTCCCTCCCACCTTTTTCATACTCAAGAGGTAGGGTAGCCATGGGCACCACATGAGCCCCAGCCATACCTGCTTTTTTTTTGGCTACATTAAACAGTTGATGTTCCAAACCTTCCCTAATAATGCTCCTCAACTATTTCTGCGCTACATTGATGACTGCATTGATGCTGTTTCATGCACCATGCTGAGCTCATCAATTTCATCAACTTCACTTCATCTCCCTCTCTGTCAACCGACATCTTTAATAAATCTACCGATTCCTACGATGATCTTGATTATATCTCGTCCCATTCTGTTCCCAGAATGAGGCTTTCCTTTCCAGTACATCAAAGATGTCCTCATTCTTCAAAGAACAATGCATCCCTTCCTCCACCAATAATGCTGCCCTCACCTGCATCTCCTCCATTTCCCAGATATTCATGCTCATCCCATCTTCTCAATGCCTCAACAGGGTTAGAGTTCCTCTTGTCTTCACATACTACCCCAAGAGCATATATATCCAATACACCATTCTGCACAACTTACGCCATCTTCAATAGGATCCTACCACCAAACACAGCCTTACTTCCCCACCCCACTCTTCCTCTGTGAATCCCTTGTCCATTCATCCCTCCCCACTAATCTCCCTCCTGGCACATAGTCCTGCAACAGAAATGCTACACCTACCCATTCACCTCCACCCTCACTTCTGTTCGGGGCCCCATACAGTCCTTCCATTTCACCTGTGAATGTGTCAGGGTTGTCTAATGAATTTGGTGTTCCCAATGAGGCCCCATCTATATTGGTGAGACCCAATGCAAATTGGGAGACCACTTTGTGGAGAACCTCATCTCAAACTGCCAAACATGGAATATCCTGGTGACCAACCATTTGAATTCCTATCACCATTCCCATTCCAACATGTCGCTCCATGGCCTCCTCTTCTGGCAGGATAAAGCCACCATTAGGGTGTAGGGGCAACACCTTATATTCTGTGTAGGTAGTCTCCAATATGATGGCATGAGCATCGATTTCTCCTTCCAATAATTTTATTTCTTTTCCTTTCCCCTTCACTCTTCTTCTACTCCCCACTCTGTCCTCTCACCTCTTCTCTTCACTTGCCTATCACCTTCCCATGGTTTCTCTCTTCCTTCCCTTTCTCTCCTGGTCCACTCTCATCTTCTATTACATTCTTTCTTCTCCAGCCCTTTACTTTCCCACCCACATGTCTTCACATATCATCTTCTAACTTGTCCTCCTTCCCCTACCCCCACATTTTTATTCTGGCATCTTCCCCCTTCCTTTCAGTCCTGATGAAGGGTCTCGGGCCAAAAAGATGACTGGTTTTTCATTTTCATAGGTGCAGGCTGATTTGCAGAGTTCACCCAATGCTTTGTGTGTATTAATGTTTTAATGACAACAAAGCTAAATTTTAAACCCAGATACATTCAGGTGGCCTTTGAGGTGCCATTTATTGCATTTCACTGTGTCTTCTTTTGATATTGAGTTTATGCAAATAATTATTGAATTCAGTTGTTCTTATAGTGTTTTAAATGATTTAATTTCTCCTGAAAAGTTCAGGGAAAGATCCAGTAGGAGATTAGGAAAAATGGCAGTTTTAACTACAAGTATATAAAGAGACAATTTTAGAAAATTTTCAAAGAAAATAAACTTGCAGCATTTAAAAATTTCTACAAGACAAATTAAAATAATCTCAGCAATACTGTTAATCTTAGAAGTTTTCATAACTTCTGCTCTTTTTTGTTTCTCTCATAAATACAAAAGTGAAGTAAACTTTAATGTATCTTCCATGTATATAACGGAATGATTACTGACAGAGGACACTTAATTATTCTTAAATGAACATATTGCAATAAAATATGTAACTTACATTTAAAGTCAGCACATTGGAAGAAGCTGCAATGTCTTTTTTGAAGGATATATGTAAGAAGAATGTGAGAGAGAAATTGGTCTTTGTCTGAATCAAACACATGAGAATATTGGCAATTTAGGGTTAGAGTTAATCAGTGGAGTGTTTACTTTTCCCTCTGCTCTCTCTGCTGAAAACTTCTTACACTGCCTGCCTCTTATGTCCTGCTGTGTTAATTTTACTTGTAAATGTAATTGTGTTTTATGAATAAATGCATACTTTATGTGATTCAGAAACTTCTGTTTTCTTTTTGTATTATAGGCACAGGCAGATTTTGAATAAATTATTTAACATTGACTATATCATGAAGGTAAATAAATAATTCCTTCAATATTACCTGTATATATTGGAGAATAAGTTTTTCATACACCTGTATATATTATCAACATCATTTTCCATTTATTATTGTTTCATTTATTTATCAAAGGCAAAAACTGTCAGAGAATTTGATGAACGGTTTACATCAGTGATGTTTGGCTATAAGACAAACGTTGATTATTACAGAGATGCCAGTCCTTCTCACAAACTGAAGTCTATTGAAGTTCCTGTCCTGTGTTTAAATGCATTAGACGATGTCTTCTCACCAGCTTATGGTAAGCTAAAGGTTTGCTGAACCTATTCATTTTACATTTGATTGATGTTTGAAGTTCACTCTTCACTTAATTTCAAATTTAAGTAATCCTTGGTAAGGAATGTATATTTTTTATGTTTATCAGAGAGTATTGGAGATCACATGACATCAAATGCTTTTGGTGCCCAAAAACCAATTTTTTGTCAAAACTTGCTTTATGAAGTTAATATTGGAATTGATTTGCATTTTCTCAAAGTAACTGACACAAACAGATCTTTAAAGCATTAAAAAGTCCAGCCAGCACATAAAGAAAGGCAAACTGAGAATAGGGACAGACAAAAGAAGTTGTTGGCTACTGTGCAACAACAGAAATAAGATTTTTTTTAATTCACTGTTTAACTGCAAGTTCAAGAAGACATGAGATTTTTTATTATTATTATTCACATATGGTGTGTGAGAAGAGTGATTAGAGCCATCAGTTATTCCCTATCCTTGCTGCCTTGTTAAGAGAGAAAAAGAACTCTTTCCCGTAATTGCTGAAACACACTAATGGTGAATATACTCCTACAAAGTTTGACCTGATCATCTGTCTTAACAACTGGCAATTACTCCAGTTACTTATATCTACTTCCATCTAAAAGCAGGCTGGTTTGGCAAAATGGCTGGCTATTCATTGAGACAATCACCCTCCAACTGCATAATGAATCTGGTCCCTTGCTAGCCACTAAGAAATCACTGATATAAAGTCTCCAAAATAGAAGATAAGGCAACATTTAGAAAGACACAAGAATTTAGCTTCAGTGGCACTATATGAAACAAGGCAGATGAATTTATAACACATGTCCAACATTGTGGGGATCACAGAATTGTGACTGACAGAAGATCACAGCTGGGAGCTGAGCATCCAAACATACACATCTTATCAAAAAGTCATGCAGGTGAGCAGAAGGTATGGGGTTGCTCTCTGGTTAGAAGGATATTCATGGGGTATTTCAATATAACACCACAACATATTGGAGCTTAATTAGGCCCATCAAGTCTGCTCCACCATTTGATCATGGCTGATCAATTTCCTTCTCAACCCCATTCTCCTGCCTTCTCCCTGTAACCTTTCATGCTTTTACTTATCAAGAGTCTATCAACCACTGCCTTAAATACACTCAATGACTTGGCATCCATAGCTAATCTGTAGCAACAATTTCTACAGATTTACCACTGTCTGGCTAAAGAAATTCCTCCACTTCTCCGTTCTAAATGGATATCCCTCTATACTGTGGTTGTGTTCCCTGGTCCTGCCAATCAGCCAATGCTCAATCTATTCTAATATCTTTCCTGTAACATCACTGGCTGGCATACCATCACACTTCATCTTTTCCTTCCTTTCGGCTTTAGTAGCTACTTCTGTTGGTTTTTAAAAAACATCACAATCCTTCCCACTAATTTTTGCAATAATATATTCCCTCTGTTTTGGTTTTATGCTGCCTTTGACTTTCTTTATCAGTCATGATTGCCTCATTCTCCCAGAAGAATACTTCTGCTTTAAGATGAAAAGATCCTGCATCTTCCAAACTGCTCCCAGAAACTCCAGGCCCCCTTCCAATCAATTCTTCTCTTATGCCTTTGTAGTTACCTTTACTCAACTATAACATTGATACATCCAATAACTTCTCCCTCTCAAACTGCAGAATGAATTCTATCATATTATGATCATTGCCGAAGGATTCCTTTACCTGAAGCTCTCTGACCAAATCAACACCCATTCCTGAAATGCCTTTCCCCTAGTGGGCTCAACCACAAGATGTTCTTAAAAGCTATGTCATAGGCATTCTACAAATTCCATCTCTTGGGATTCAGCATCAACCTGATGTTCCCAATCTACCTGCAAGAAGCAGGGGGGGTGGGGGGCGGAGGAGGGTGTGGGTGGGAGGCAGACAAAAGGAAGTAACAGGCCAGTTATCCTGACATCAGTGGTTGGGAAGATGCTGGAGTTGATTGTTAACAATGAGGGTACTTGGAGGGACATGATAAAATGGGCCAAAGTCAGCATGGTTTTCTTCAGGGAAAATCTTGCCTGACAAATCTGCTGAAGTTCTTTGAAGAAATAACAAACAGGATAGACAAAGGAGAATCAATGAATGTTGTGTACTTGGATTTTCAAATGGCCTTTGACAAGGTGCCACACATGAGGTTGCTTAGCAAGATTTGAGTTCATGATATTACAGGAAAGATATTAGAATAGATTGAGCATTGGCTGATTGGCAGGAGGCAAAGAGTAGAGATAAAGGGAACTTTTTCTGGTTGGCTGCCAGTGACTAGTGGGGTTTCACAGGGATCAGTGTTGGGACTGCTTCTTTTTATGTTGTATGTCAGTGATTTGGATGACAGAATTAAGGGCTCTATGACCAAGTTTGCGGATGATACAAAGATAGTTAGAGGTGCAGGTATTGTTGAGGAAACAGGGTGGATGCAGGACTTAGACAGATTAGGAGAATGGGCAAAGAAGCGGCAGATGCTTCAGTGTCAGAAAGTGTATGGTCATGAAACTTTGATATACAGAATAAAGACGTGGACTATTTTCTAAATGGGGAAAAAATTTAAAAATCTAAGGTTCAAAGCGACTTGGGAGTCCTTATGCAGGATTCCCACAAAGTTAGCTGGAAGGTTGAGTTGTTGGTGAGGAAGGCAAATGCAGTGTTAGTTTTCATTCTGAGAGGAGTAGAATATTAAAAACAAGGATGTAATGCTGTTGCTATATAAAGCAGTGGTGAGGCCTCCCCTGGAGTATTGTGAGCAGTTTTGTACTCCTGTTGACATTAGAGAGGGTTCAAAGGAGGTTCACAAAAGTGATTCCAGGATAGAATGGCTTGTCATATGAGAAGCTTTTGATGGCTCTAGGCCCATACTCACTATAATTTAGAAAGATAAAGGGGGATCTCATGAAAGCCTAGATAGAGTGGATATGGAAATGATATTACCTATAATGGTAATACTGTTAATCTTAGAAGTTTTCATAACTTCTGCTCTTTTTTGTTTGGTCTGCTCTTCACTCAATCCTGGAACATTTGGTCAGTAAAGATGCATTCATCAAAGTGCACTTTGTCAACAACAGCTTGGCATTCAGTACCGTCATCCCCTCAGAACTAATCAATAAGCTTCAAGACTTTGGCCTCTAACCCTGTTCAACTTACTCTACACTTATTACTCTATAACTAAGCTCCCATGCCATATTCAAGTCTGCCGATGATACCACTGTCATAGGCCAAACCAAAGGTAGTGACAGATCAGCACATTGGAGAGAGATTGAAAATCTGGCTGAGTGGTGCCACAACACCACCTCTTACTCAATGTAAGCAAGATCAAGGAACTGATTGACCTCAGGAGGAGGGAACCAGAGGTCCGTGACTCAGTTCTCATTGGAGGATCAGAGGTGGAAAGGATTAATAACTTTAAATTCCTTTGTGTTATCCTTTCAGAGGACCTGTCCTGGGCCCAGCATGTAGGAGCAATTACAAAGAAAGCACAGCAGCACTTCTACTTCCCTAGGAGTTTGTGAAGATTCAGTATGACACCTAAAACATTGACAAATTTCTTTATATTAGTGGTGGAGAATATTTTGACTAGCAGCATCACAGACTGGTCTGGAAATACCAATGCTCTTGAATGGAAATCCCACAAAAAGTAGTGGATATGGCCCAGTCCATTGCAGTTAAAGCCCTCAACCCCATTGATCACATTGTAACTCTCGGTTCAGCTAGCGGCTTAATATAGGGGATATAGCCCTGGCCCAGCCAAACTTAAGAAAACTCATTTGGGTGGATGCTCCACTATGTGTTCCCTCTTACGAATCAGTACCATGAAATTAAAAACAGTATACAATATGCAATTAAGTAATTGAGCTTTATAATTCTTAATTTGTCTGCATGGTTAGTAAAGAAACAAAAAAAAGAAAAATGGCCTATTCTCATGAAACAATCTAATGCGCAAATGTTGGGGCTCACTGATAAGGCCATTTGTCCACCATCAACCTCCTCTGATCGCTGCTGACCTTCGGACCCTCACTCCAAGTCCACTCAGTCCGGCGGTGTCCCAACTCTCTCTATTTGCATCTTCTCTTCCTCATCTCTCCCAGGCAAAAGACCGTGAAATCCCTCTCCCAGACACACAAGAAAGAACAACATCCCACTTATTGGCCAACATGCCCCATTATCTCTAGTCATAACCCAAACACTGCTGCAACAGAGAAACCATTACCTTAGCTGTGAAATCTTACAGCATGTTACACTCTCTCCCCACCAAATTTAGTCATGTCCTCATGATGTTGAGATAATTCACCAATCCTTCCTGCAAAACACAAAGTCCAATCCAGTTGCACACGGCAGTGACGTAGCTCCCCAAAACGGTAGGGATCACATTCTATTCCCCTGGTGCTATGTAGGCCAGCCTGTCCAGTGGTCTCCTAGTTCTCCGAGACCTCTGACCCCCCCCCCCCCCACCTAACTCTTCAGGTTCCGACACTGCTGGGGATACTTCCGGTCTTCCTGGTGAGGCCTTCCCCAATCTATCACTCATGCCACCTGCAACTTGGTGTCCAGTGGCCAAGCTCCACTTCCTCCCCTGCAGAGTCCCACTGCAACCCAGGCTGACCACAGGTAGCCCCCCCCCCCCCACTTCACCTGACTCAGCGGGAGAAGGGCTGGGAGTCTCTTCCTCAATCAATGGGGAGTTAGCGAATGGCGGCACATACCACACAGCCAGGTCCTCATTCTCCAAATCAGTATCCCTCTCAGGGGTGAGGGCCAGCCTAACTTTGCCAGCTGTGGGCCCTGCAGTCACCCTGCATTTCTGCAGAGTCCTCTTACTAGGTGTAAGCTTCAAGTTGAGCTCTGGGTCTACCTGCACCTCTTGACACAGGGGCAGCAGATGGTTCCGATGGAGAATCTTGACAGGCCCATTCCCATCCTTTGGTTTCACCCAGAAAACTGGTAGGTTTGGGATTTGACTCTCCACCGCACAGGGTGTAGCCGCACAGCAGTCAGCCAACTTATGCTTTCCAGGTAGCCCCAAGTTCCTTATGAGGACTTAGTCTCCCAGCAGGAGTTTGGAGAACCTCACCTTTTGATCATACTTCCTCTTATTTCCTTGAATATGATTGGCAGCTGTGACCTCAGCGAATTCATAAGCCTTTTTCAGCGCTCTTCTTATATCAGACGCATACTTCAGATAAGTCTTCGGGGGTAAGTCACCCTTGTCAGTCCCAAAACAAAGGTCAATGGGCAACCTCACCTCGTGCCCTAATATCAACTAATATGGCGAGTACCCAGTAGCTTTACTTCATGTACAGTGGTAACTGTGAACCAAACACCCAATATATTCAGTAAGGCCTTTGACAAGGTTCCGCACGGAAGGTTAGTTAGGAAGGCTCAATCATTATGTATTAATATTGAAGTAGTAAAATGGATTCAACAGTGGCTAGGTGGGAGATGCCAGAGAGTAGAGGTAGATAACTGTTTTTCAGGTTGGAGGCCAGTGACTAGTGGTGTGCCTCAAGGATCTATATTGGGTCCAATGTTGTTTGTCGTATACATTAATGATCTGGATGATGGGGTGGTAAATTGGCTTAGTAAGTATGCAGGTGATACTAAGGTAGGTAGTGTTGTGGATAATGAAGTAGGTTTTCAAAGCTTGCAGAGAGATTTAGGCCAGTTAGAAGAGTGGACTGAACGATGGCAGATGGAGTTTAATGCTGATAAGTGTGAGGTGCTACATTTTGGTGGGAATAATCCAAATAGAACATGGTGGGGCATAAATGGTAGGGCATTGAAGAATGCAGTAGAACAGAGTGATCTCGGAATAATGGTGCATTGTTCCCTGAAGGTGGAATCTCATGTGGATAGGGTGGTGAAGAAAGCTTTTGGTGTGCTGGCCTTTATAAATCAGAGCATTGAGTATAGAAGTTGGGATGTAATGTTAAAATTGTACAAGGCATTGGTAAGGCTGAATTTGGGGTATTGTGTACAGTTCTGGTCACCGAATTATAGGAAAGATATCAACAAAATAGGAAGAGTACAGAGGAGGTTTACTAGAATGTTACCTGAGTTTCAACACCTACGTTACAGGGAAAGGCTGAATAAATTAGGTCTTTATTCTTTGGAGTGTAGAAGGTTGAGGGGGGACTTGATAGAGGTATTTAAAATAATGAGGGGCATAGATCGAGTTGACGTGGATAGGCTTTTTCCATTGAGTGTAGGGGAGATTCAAACAAGAGGATATGATTTGAGAGTTAGGGGGCAAAAGTTTAAGGGTAACACGAGGGGGAATTTCTTTACTCAGAGAGTGGTAGCTATGTGGGATGAGCTTCCAGTAGAAGTGGTAGAGGCAGGTTCAGTATTGTCATTTAAAGTAAAATTGGATAGGTATATGGACAGGAAAGGAATGGAGGGTTATGGGCTGAGTGCAGGCCAGTGGGACACAATGAGAGTAAGCATCTGCATGGACTAGAAGGGCTGAGATGGCCTGTTTCCATGCTGTAATTGTTATATGGTTATATTGACTCCACTTGCTCTTGCTGGTCTCCAGGGTCCTGAGCATGTCTAGCAAGGTCTGATTAAACCTCTCTGGTTGGGTTTCACTTGACTTCTTGACTCCAAGCATGCCCAGTAACTCATGGATGACTCTCTCATAACACTTTTTCCACTGTAGATGCCCCCTGGTCCTTGGTAGGGAAAGCCTGTGCATATCTGGTGTAGTGGTCCATGAATACTAAGACATTTGTTGTTTTGCTGGCATTGGGTTCTATTGACTGGAAATCCATACACAACAGGACCAGAGGCCCCGGACTCTGCAAGTGAGACAAGGGAGCTGCCCATGTAGGCAGTGTCTTCCGCCACATGCATCAAATGCACAACTTGCAGTATTCTTCAACCTCCGATTTCATCCGGGGCCAGTAAAACCAGTCTCTGAGCAATCCATAGGTCTTTTCCACCCCAAATGTCCAGAATTATCATGAAGTGACTTCAACGCAATCCTCCAATATTTCTTGGGCAGAACCAGTTGGCAATGCCAAGGTTGGTCTGGGTATAAGATCTGGTTCTTCAACTCCAACAAAGGCCATTCTTGCAGTAATGGAGGCAGTGATGCATGTTTCGTCTTCTCCACTTGAGCCATGTCTCCCTTTTTGACTGCTGCCCAAATAGTGCCAATGCCCGGATCATCTCACTAAGCAGCTGCTGGTTCTCCACAACTCAACTCCGGCAGCTGATTTGTCTTCAGAGCAGTCAGGTTACAGTAAATTTGGGGAATGGCAACATCAGAAGCTCCCAATTGATCCACCGCTCGATCCTAGCCATCCTTTCCTTCTGCCTTCACCATGATGGTAAACTGACACATGGCTTTCACCCCTGGGGCAGGAACACTCTCCCACTCCTCATCCCTGACCAGTCCCTCTTCACCCGTTGGGATAAAGAATCAGCATCAAATTTCCTGCTTCCCAGCCGGTATTTCAGACTGAAATCACAGGCAGAGAATGTTGCCAACCACCGAAGGCCTGTGTCATCCAGTTTTGCCAAGGTCAGGATATAAGTTAAGGGGTTGTTGTCCGTCCTCACCTCAAACTTGGCCCCGTAAAGGTAGTCACTCAGCTTATCCACCATCGCCCATTTCAACACCAGAAATTCCAACTTGTGCGTGGGATAGTTTTTCTCGGAGGGCAACAGACTCTGGCTGACAAGCACAACCGGCCTCAACCCAGTGCCCTAATCCTGAACCCTCTTGGCTGGCATCCATATGCAGTAAATATGGCAATCAGGGGTCTGCAAAAGCCAGCACAGGTGCTTGGGTCAGCAGCTCCTTCAGCGACTGAAAGGCCTCCCCACATTTTGTGTCCCACCTCGGTCCAAAGGGCTCCAATGGGCTAAGATACTCTCCACCCTCCTGTCCTTTCTTCCCATTTATGTGTTGGGCCCAGGACGTATCCTCTGATGAGTCCTCGAACACAGCCTGGACCAATGATTTAAATAGTCCTGAAGCCATTTCTCTGCCTTCCATGGACCTGGGACAGTCATTCAATATGCTAACAAAATAAATTTAAAGTTACTAACACTCTTCACCAGCAGTCCCCCAGTATAGACTCTGGCACATTTGCCCTACTTTTCCTTTCTGCAGTCAGCATTTGCTCTTTAGTTTTACTGAAGTTGAGTAAGAGCTTGTTGTTGTGGTTGTGTTAGAGCTGTTCTTAGCCTAGCAGTCAAAATTCAAAGTTCAAAGTAAATTTATTATCAAAGTGCATATATATCTCTACATACTGCCCTGAGGTTCATTTTCTCATGGCCATTCACAGTAAACACAAATAAAACATAATAGAATCAATGAAAATTGCATTCAAGATGAACAAACAGCCAATGTGCAAATACAAAAACCAGTCTAAATAATAATAATTAATAATAATAAATACACAATAAATATTAAGAACATGAGATGAAGATTCGTTGAAAGTGAATCCATAGGTTGTGGGAACAGTTCAGTGATGTGATGAGTCAAGTTGAGTGAATCTATCCTCTGGTTCTGGAGCCTGATGGTTGAGGGGTAATAACTGTTCCTGAACCTGTCTTACACAGTCTATTAACATTTACACATTGGTTGTTTGTACATCTTGTGTGTCATTTTTCATTGAGGCTCCTATGTTTCCTTACTGAGTGTAGCAGCGAGAAGAGAGCAAGGCTTGGATGGTGGGGGTCCCTGATGATGGATGCTGCTTTCCTGCGACACCGCTCCATGTAGTCGTGCTCCACCTCTAATCCCCTAATGAGAAATAGTTCATGAAATTCCAGTTTCTTCCCCTTGTAGTCAATAGTCAGCTCTTTGATTCTGCTGACATTAAATGAGAGATTATTGTTGCGACACCATTCAACCAGATTTTCAAACTCCCTCCTATATGCTGATTCATTGCCACCTTTGATTCAGTGACAGCGGTGTCATCAGCAAGCTTAAATATGGCATCGGAGCTGTGCTTAGCCTCGGAGTCATAATTGTAAAGCCAGTAGAGTGGGGGGGGGGGGGGTAAGAACACAGCCTTATGGTGCACCTACACTGATGAGCATTGTGGAGGAGATGTTGTCAGGTTGAGCTCTCGGTTCGGCTAGCAGCTTAACATAGGGAACAATAGCCCCCTGCCTGGCCAAACTTAAGAAATCTAATTTGGGTGGATGCTGTGCAATGTGTCCCCTGTTACAAATCAGTACACAAATAACAAACAGTGCACAATAAGCAATTAACCGATTGAGCTTTATAATTCTTAATTTGACCATATGGTTACTAAAAAACAAAAAAAAAGAAAAGGGCACATTCTCATTGAACAGTCTAATGTACAAATGTTGGAGCTCACTGATAAAACTGTTCGTCCACCATCGACCTCCTCCAATCGTCGCTGACTTCGGACCCTCACTCCAAGTCCACTCCGTCCAGCGGTCTACCAACTCTCTCCATTTGCGTCTTCTCTCCTCATTTATCCCCAGCAAAAGACCTCAAAATTCTTCTCCCAGACACACAAGAAAGAACAACATCCCGCTCATTAGCTAACACATCCCATCATCTCTAGTCATAACCCAAACGTTGTTGCTACAGAGAAACGCTACCTTAACAGTGAAACTTTACAGTGTACTACAACATCTACACAGGGGTTGTCACCGGAAAGCAGCATCCATCATCAGGGACACCCAACACCCAGGTCATGCTCTATTCTTACTGCTGCCATCAGGAAGAAGGTACAGGAGCCTCAGGACGCACATCACCAGGTTCAGGAACAGTTATTACCCCTCTAACATCAGGTTCTTGAAACAAACAGGATGACTTTATTCAACTTTGCTTGCCCCATCATTGAAATGTTCCCACAACCTAAGGACTCACTTTCAAGGATTCTTCATCTCATGTTCTCAATATTTATTGCTTATTTATTTATCATTGCTCTCTCTTTTTATTATTTGCACAGTTTTTTGCACATTAGTTAGATGCCCAAGTTGATACAGTCTTTCATTGATTCTATTATGGTTAGTGTGTGTTACTCTGGATTTCCAGCATCTGCAGAATCTCTTATGTTTATAACTCTTTTCATTAGGTTTACTACTATCTTTAATTTTTTTCCCCCAGTAACCTCCAGTTGAACATTTGTTCCAGATCTTAAAGGAACAGTTATGAGACTATAAGACCATAAGATATAGGAGCAGAATTAGGCTATTTGGCCTATTATGTCCGCTCCGCCATTTCATCATGTCTGATCCAATTTTCTTCTCAGCTCTTATCTCCTGCCTTTTCCCCATATCCCTTCATGCCCTGACCAATCAAGAAACTATCAGCCTTAAATCTACATAAAGACTTGGCCTCCACAGTTGCCTGTGGTAAAGAATTCTGCAGATTCACCACTCTCTGGCTAAAGTAATTCCTCCTCATCTCTGTGCTAAAAGGACAATCTCTATTCCTCTGGTCTTAAACTCTCCCACCACAGTAAATATCTTCTCCACATCCACTCTATTAAGGCTTTTCACCTTTTGATAGGTTTCAATGAGGTCATGAACTCTAGTGAATACAGGCCCAAAGCCATCATATGACAAGCCATTCAATCCTGGAATCATTTTCATGAACCTCCTTTGAACCTTGTCAGTTTCAGCACATCCTTTCTAAGATAAGGAGCCCCAGACCTGCTCATAATACTCCAAATGAGGCTGCATCAGTGCTTTATGAAGTCTAAACATTACACTTAGTCCTGTAGAAAGGTCTTGGCCCAAAAAGTCAGCAGTACTCTTTTCCATAGATGCTGCCTGGCCTGCTGAGTTCCTCCAGCATTTTTGTGTGTTGCTCAGATTTCCAGCATCTCCAGATTTTTTCTTGTTCCACATTACATCCTTGCTTTTATATTCTAATCCTCTTTAAATGAATGCTAACATTGTATTTGCCTCCCTCACCACAGACTCAAACTGGAAATTAACCTTTAGGGAATCCTGCATCTCAGGTTTTTTAGTATTTTCTCTCCTAATGAAAATAGGCAACTGTTCCATTCCTTCTACCAAAGCGCATGACCATACACTGCCTGACACAGTATTCCATCTACCATTTCTTCTTCCATTCTTCTAATCTGTCTAAGTCCTTCTGTAGCACCTCTACTTCCTCCAAAACTACCTGCCCCTCCACCTATCTTCATATTGTCTGCAAACTTTGTAACAAAGCCATCAATTCCAACATCCAAATCATTGACATCTTATCTAAAAAGAATCGATCATCACAGACCCATGTTGAACTCCAGCAGCCAGACAGAAAATGCCCCCTTTACTCCCACTCTTTGTTTCCTGCCAATCAGCCACTGCTTTATCCATACTTTCCTGTCTTACCATGGGTTCATGGCTTGTTAAGCAGCCTCATGTGTGCCACCTTGTCAAAGGCCTTCTGAAAATCCAAGTACACAGCATCAACCTTTTCTATCCTGCTTGTTACTTCTACAAAGAATCCCAACAGATTGGTCATGCAAGATAATACCTTGAGGAAACTATGCTGACTACAGCCAAATTTAATATGTATGTCCTAGCACCCTGAGACTTCACCCTTAATAATTGACTCCAACATCTTCCCAACCACTGAGTTCAGATTAACTGGCTCTCTCCCTTCTTGAAGAGTGGAGTGACATATGCAATTTTCCAGTCTTCCGGAACCATTCCAGAATCTAGTGATTCTTGAAAGATCATTATTAATTCCCCCACAATCACTTCAACCACCTCCTTCAGAATTCTGGGGTGTACACCATCTGGTCCAGGTGACTGATTCACCTTCAGACCTTTCAGATTCCCAAGAACCTTCTCTCTAGTTATGGTAACTTCACACACTTTATGCCCCCTGACACCTGGAACTTGCACCATACTGCTAATCCCATCCAAAATGAAGACCGATGCAAAATACTTAGACAGTTCTTCCGCCATTTCGTTGTCTCCCATTAGTACCTCTCCAGCGTCATTTTCTGGCAGCCCCATATCCACCCTCACCTCTCTTTTATGCTTCAAGTTTCTAAAGAAACTTTTGGTGTCCACATTAATATTATGGGCTGGCTTACTTTCATATTCCATCTTTACCATCTTAATGACTTTTTAGTTAACTTCTGTTGGTTTTTAAAAGCTTCCCAATCCTGCAACTTCTCACTACTTTTGCTCTATTATATGCCTTCTCTTTGGCTTTTATGTTTGCTTTGACTTCTCTTGCTAGTCATGGTTGTGTCATCTTGCCTTTAGACCACTTCTTCCCCTTTGGGATGTATACATCCTCTGCCTTCCAAATTGCTTCCAGAAATTCCAGCCAAAGCTGCTCTGCTGTCATCCCTGCCAGTGTTCTTTTCCAATCAATTCTGCCCAACTCCTCTTTAAGCCTCTATAATTCCCTTTACTCCACTATAATACTGATACTTCTGACTTTAGCTTCTCCTTCTCAAATTTCAGGGTGAATTCAATTATATTATGATCACTTGCCCCTAAGGGTTCTTGTTGAAAATGATCTAATATTTCATAAATGGTAGCCATTTCCTACTTACTGCTGTACCTTTTAATGTTTCCAACTCAACTACAGCCATACTGCCTGCTAAAACATTTATACTTTCTTTTGATTTGATTGAAAAACCTGGTTTAAGATCGAACCACATAACTTTTTAACTTAGTGTAAAATTCTAGCACAGATAGCACCTGAATCAAATTGAAAATGGATCACTGGAGCTGTGTGGCAGATTAGTTGATTGTGTCTCTGTCAAGGTTGTAGCTCAGACTTGGTATTCTTAAAGTTAGTGGGATGGTTTTAGGGACTGGGATGGGAGTTAGGAGTCAGGTTAGGGTTTAGGGAAAGGTACGTGGAGGAGTTAAAGGTTGGGCCAGAATCTAGGCCTCTTCTACACGCTTTGGCATTCAAAGGTCAGCAATGTGGATGTGTGACAAAGTGCATCCATAGATGTCAGGCTGATAAGTACTGTGAATGAGGATTAGGGCTGGTGGCCCACTGGGTCAGTAAACTCCCCTGGATGGTGAACCCTAGGATAAGATATAAGCAGAGGTCAGAAAGTTCATGTGTCAGTGAGTCCAGAGTTCGAGACTTGGAGTTTGCGATCTTGTCATCGGTGAGTCTGGAAATTGAGGCCTTGAGTTTGGGGTCCCATCCAAAGATACCCCATATCAAGTAAACACCAAAGATTGAAGCCCAAAGGTCAGTTGGAAGTCCAGCAGTTAAAGGCTGAAGCCTTGAGTCCATGAGTCTGAAGTCCACTGGGGAAGTCAGGAGGCTGGTCTGGCCTGGGGCTGGAGGTCTGCCTGTGAGTGTGAGTGGGTATGTAGGAGGGTGAAAAGGGGTTTGTCTTGCTGTTGCTGATTTGTTGCTTGTTGTGCTCTGTGTTGTTCTGCCGAGCATTGTGGGCACGCTATGTTAGTGCTGGAATGTGTGGTGACACTCGTGGACTGTCCCAGTATATTCTTGGGTAGTACTAGCTGTTAAAACAAATGAAGCATTTGACTGTATGTTTCAATGTACAGATAATAAATAAATGAATCTGAATCTAGTCTTTCTCAATAAGAGTATATAAGTTCTGGACACAGGATGTCTTGCTACAATTATACTTGGCCTTAGTGAGACTACCTCTCATGTATTGTATGCTCACCAGATTGATTCCTGGGCTAGTGGCATTGCCATATACAAAGAGATACTAGGTCATCAAGTTTCTATTCACTACTGTTCAAATAGGGTGTTGGGGTGAAGATACGCCTCTACCAAAGGAGATGTAAAGTGCTCCTTCCCTCCATTAGTCTAGGTTACCCTTGGGCAAGGTATAGCACTTGCTTACCCCCCCCCAGCCCCCACTGATCACATTCACATGAAGCCTTGGAAGCAGGAGTTGATGGTCATATGAGCAGCTGGTGCATATCACAAGTTCTGGTTATGCGACCACTGATGCCAGGCAGACAATCTTTGAACAATATAGATAATAGCTGGGGTTACCCATCTTGTAAAGACACAGCTCAGGTGCAGGCAATAGAAAAATTTGCCAAGAATAATCATGGTCATGGATAGAGAAAAGAAAAAGCAGATTAAAGACAAATGGAAGACCATAATTGCCCACGTCATACAACTGTTCAAAAAAATTAGAGCAGATTTAATAGAAACTCTTAAAGTTCTAACCGTATTAGATAGCATCTTCTGGGAGAACTCATTTTGGTGGTGATGGCAATTCATTTATTTTGGGTAGATTAGCACCTCATTTCCAATGTAAGGGAGGGGCATTACAGAATATGCACTTAACACAATCAATGACAAAATTTAGTGGTTTGTTTCAGGTATAACAAATACAGTAAATGTAATCTAAATAATGCAACAGATTATTATTTAGAATTAATTTTACTGATGATATCATTGATTGCAATGCAATGTGTGAAAATTCTCTTTGAAGTGAATTTATTTATTGCTGAAGCTGAACTCATGAACATTGTCCTTGAAAATTGTTAACAATTTTCTTATTTGTTGTAAGAAAATAGTAATATCATAAATTTGTCTTCAAACATTTGTGTTTCTTTCAGCCATACCTATGCAATCTGCCAAACAAAACCCAAACGTTGCACTACTACTAACTGCACATGGTGGACACATCGGCTTTCTAGAAGGAATATTTCCACGACGAATGACATACACGGACAGAATCTTCAAACAGTTTATACAAGCCGTTGTTGAGCACAAAGATGAACTGAATATAACTCATTGATCTGTTTATTCACACTCTTCATATTGAACATTTGCACCCAAACTTTTTAAAATTTGCAACTGGTTCTTGAATACATTGCAAAGTACAAATTTCTTTGTACTTTCATGTATTTAAACTGTCAGGCTGTCTGTTAAGTTTGTCCAGAGTTTAACAGAAGCTTTATAAGAAGAAAAATGAATGATAAAAAGTTAAGATTTTAAACTCATACTAGATCTCAATTTATACTCAAGGTTATTTTTCTTAATTTGAAACATTCAAATTTTTATTTTATATTATTGCTTTATGATTACTGAAACTTATAATTGTTTTTGAATGTCCATTTGGTTTGGCACTAAATTTACATAATTACCCCATTTAACAGTAGATTAAAACCATCTGAGCTATCATGTAATATGAGACAGTGATTTTAATTCATTTTAACCATATTTTCAATTCATAAAATAATACTGTTCAGAAAAGAATAAAATTTGACTTTTTTGTGGTACTTCATATTTTACATTGATTCAGTTATAGCAGCTGCTGCATTTTGGTTTTCTGAGGGAAAAAAACAGTACCATGAAATTACATCCTAAACATTGCTACTATGATAATTACACTTCAGGCAGAAGCACAGATATTGCTAAGACAAAATTCTTGCCAGAAAGGGAATAAAAACAAACAGAGGATGCATTTTCATTTTAATTTTGGAGTTGACTAATTTATTTTCCAAATAGGAATGTGTGTTAGTTGTGCCAAGGGCATATTCCAATAACCTAATAAAAATGAAATCATACTTAAATAAATAGCTGCTAACTACAAGTTGCACAGTACATGAAAAATATCACAATGAACCACCCCAGGGCTTTAGTATTTACACAGTCTCTGCTGATAAGTTGTATATGAATGATTCTACATACTTAAATGTATCAGCAGATCCAATGCTGAATTGTGGATTTTCTAGCCCTGAGTTTACAATATTGAATTCATCGATCACAAATCCAACATCTGTATCAGAATGGATTACAAATGTAATAAACATCTTTTTGAGAAACTAGAAAATAATTAAGATAAATATTTTGTTTATGAAAATGTATATATTTTTATCTAAGCATCATCTAATTACTTTAGAACAAACACTGTGAAGTTTAAACTCATCCCAAGGTACAATATACAGTTTCAAAATATGGATTATTGATTTCCCTAAATATCTACAATTGAACGATTTAATCTTTAACTAAGATTGCAAACTAGAATCTCTATTGTTTTTGTTATTGTTAACTTTGTTTCAAACTATTATCACAGGATATAGCTTGAATTCTGCCTAACGTAGTAAAGAATCCAACTGAAATGCTTTACAGATTGCTCAGCTGTATCTAAACAGAAACAGAACAAGGTCCAATGGATCACCTGGTACCAACTATACCTGGATTTTAACATTGCAAAATCACCTCCAGTGCAATCAACCCATCTCTCAGATACTTAGGGGTTGCTGTCTAAATTAGGAGAGCTGTCCTGCAGGCTAGTTGCCAATTTAACTTAGTCATACTCAAAGAATCCTGCCATTCCAATAATATCCTGGACTCTTCCATGACATTCCACTGGCCTTGTCCTTCATGCTTCTTGGACATGCATCTGTCCATAATGCTATTTGCAGGAGTGAACATCACAGTCTCCTCAGGATAAAGTATTTATATTGCATTCATGTTCTGTCAGATTGAGCTTGATGGAATAGTTTCAGAATAGTATGGTAGATCATAGCTGGGACATTCATGAGGCACGGTTGGCCAACAGCTTCAGCAGAACTGTGTACCATACTCTGGTTCTGTGGGAGGTACAGAAAGCTCTGCTGTGAGAGCACCAGGTTGTTTTTAAAATGTGCCACGCAGGCGAAGCTGTAGCACAAGGTCACAAACATGATAACTACTAAAGGCAGCAAGTAATAAACAAAACTAAGCAAACACACACCCAATTAGATCAAAATAAAACTTTGCGTTACTGTCACCTCCAGCCAAGAGTGTGATGTCCATCCAAAACCCACATCAAAATTACCTTCTGGCCAAGAAGTTAGTTTTATATATGCTCAGCTGATATTTTTAAACTACTAACCAAAGTGATATGAGAATTAATAACTTTCTAGATGAATTGTATCTTAGGTTAGCTGCTGACAAGATGGGATTGAACATGGAGAAGTGTGGGCAATGTCACAGATCAGCCAGCCTGAATTACAATGTAATAGTCAAAAGCCCACATGGGAGAAGAATGGTGAGATATTGATGCATGAAGAAAGAACCAGCAATAAACAACAATATAATGTCTGCAATAAATTGTACTGTCCAAGAGAAAGCTGTTGGAAATGTTGACAATATATTAACACTGTGTTTTTGAATTAATTTATTGGTGGGAGAATTCTGTTTATTGGGTATTGAATTTCAACTCCTTTTAATGAGGTGTTTGCAGGCACTTAGCTCGATTTGTCTCATATGCCAGCCTCATTTTCCAGAGAAATATCAGATCAAAATATGGTACATATTTACTTTAGAACTTAACAATATTTGATTCCTAACATTAATTCCTTTGCTGATTTCTTCAATGCAAAAGAGATATTTCTGTTTATGGAAACCATCAATAGTTGGGAGAAGTTCCTGCCAGTCTATACTATTTAGTGACATAGTGCCACATCTATTCTGGACAAAACTACCTGTAAAACCATTCATGTGCACTTAGAGTTCATTCACTTTCCCAGAAAAATTCAGACACTCATTAAGTAATAGACAAATCCATTTTTATACATTAAGTATTTGGCAAAAGAGGTCTTGCAATTATTTTTGTTTTACTAAGAAGTGTGAATTAATATATGAGGAGTTCTTTCGTATGTTAGCTATTTGTGATAGATGTTACAAACTGCAAAGAAGAACTAAAACAGCAGCATACTTCATTCAATACAAAAGGTTTAGGAAATAAGTATGAAAATAATAGTGCACAAATGCTTAGAGCATTTATTTGTTTGATGCATTTATTTATCAAGTAGAGAAGAGCTGTCAGACTCATACTAGTTCCCAGAGGAGCAATCCCACTGGAACTAGCTGCCCCCTCCTGAACTCCCTGTGGAACTGTTCTCCATGACACACCATCAATATCCCTTTGCTTCTTCTTGCCGCCTCTCCAACTCTGAGATGTAATTGAAAGTAACTAATTAATCTGTGAAATTTGCCATGTTTAGATTAAATATTGCAACATAACGGTTTGATTAAGTCTTGTTGCCTGAAAAGCCGCATATGCTTCAGAGAGATACCCAGTCTACAGTAAGTACTACTAAGCACTGGGGTAGTACTTTGGCTCTTTGCAGATAAAATGAAGTGAGGCATTTTATATTTAATGAAACCCATAACATTTTATTGAACTCCAAAACCTAAGCACAAAATTGCACTAAAAATTTTTACATGATAATGTCATCACATCAGACCAGCCTCTTAAATTGAAACCTCAACTCAGTGTCAGTGGTTGTGAATTACGTACATTTTTCCTAATTACGTTACTCTACACAGCCGTCTTCCCCCCCCCCCCCCACCCCCAGGAATTCACTAAAACCAGCATTGTGTGCCTGTCTGGAACACAGATGAGTCACCCAGCTCTGGTCCTATGTTCCATGAGTGGGGAAACAGGAGGTGCCTCTGGCTCATCCGCACATGGTCATGTTGTGATGCCAGGGGCATGGCAGAAGAATACTCCAAATCTTGGTGGGCCAGTTTAAGGAAATCTACCAAGATACTGTACATTCAGCTTTACCTCTCTTATAAAATAGAAGTTTTCAATATCAGAATATTCAATATCCTCAATATCGGAATGGGAATGGGAAGTGGAATTAGATGGGTGGCCACTATGTCCGATATGTCAATCAAAGGCCTCCTCTACTGTCACGATGAGGCCACATTCAGGTTGGAGGAACAACACCCTATATTCTATAAACATGCACAAACAAGCTGGATGAACTCAGCAGGTCGGGCAGCATCCGTTAAAAGGAGCAGTCAACGTTTCAGGCCGAGACCCTTCGTCAGGAATAAAGACGGAGGGGGCAGGGGTCCTATAAATAAGGTGGGGTGAGGATGGAATGTGCCAGGTGAAAAACCAATCAGAGGAAAGATCAAGGGGTGGGGAAGGGGAAGCAAGGAGGGGATAGGCAGGAGAGGTGAAGAAGGAATCTAAGGGGAAAGCACTATGGGTAGTAGAAGAAGACAGAATCATGAGAGAGGTGATAGGCAGCTAGAAGAGGAGGCAGAGTGAAAGTGGGATGGGGGAAGGGAGAGGGAGTGAATTACCGGAAGTTTGAGAATTCGATGTTCATACCAAGGGGCTGCAGACTACCCAGACGGTATATGAGGTGTTGCTCCTCCAACTGGAGTTTGGCCTCATTATGGCAGCAGAGGAGGCCGTGTATGGACACATCCGAATGTCCATACAATTTCAACTCTGCTTCACAGAATGTGACTCTGATCCTATCAATGCCTCTCTTAATTTTATAAACTTGTATCAGGTCTCTCCTCAACCTCCAACAATGTCAGAGAAAACAGTTCAATCCAATCTAACCTCTCCTGATACTAATACACTCTATTCAGGCAGCATCCAGATGAGCCTCCTCTGCACAGTCTCCAAAGCCTCCACATCCTTTCTGTAATGGAATAATCTGAACTCAACACAATCTGTCAAAAATAGAATAATCAAAGTTTTATACAGCAGCAAAATGGCTGCCATATTTTTTAATTATTTAGAGATGTTCTGTGAAACAGGCCCTTCCAACTCAACAAGCAGCACCACCCAGCAACCTCAGCCTGAGACAAAATCCGATATCTAAGAAAAATGAAAAAGCAGTGCACAAATAATCTGGAATCAAATATATCCATATTATGCAAGTACAAATGCTTCAGTTCAAGAGATGCTATCATGTACAAGTGAGAGAACAGGTATGCATTGATCACATTCAACAATAGTATTTGCTTCACTTGTTACGCCTGTGGCCCCCTCCTTTTTGAGAATCACAGGATCGCTATTGATTCGGGTCAGGAGACCCAGGAAATGAGAGAGAGACTTGCAGATTGCTCAATGTTTGGAATGTGTCCTGGGCCTCCGAGAGACAAAGCCACAGTTAACGGCCATTATCTCTTGGAGACGGAGTTGTGTATTGAGTACTGTACGATTCATTGAAGCCCCCAGGCAATGAACCGAGGGGGGTTAGTGGAGGGATTGCACCATTCCAACCTGATTGACATCTGAGACCCCGTAAGTCAGGATAAAAGAGGGTCTGGGGAACTGCCCCTTTAGACGCACCAGAAGAAATGCTAGAACTCTTGTAACAGCGTAATAGCGAAAGCCAGTGGAAAAGTCCACATGCGTCCTTTTCCATTTGCCTCAGAATTGGTGGGTCTTGCCATAGAAGAACAGCTTTAGCTAACAACAAAGGATACATCAGCCCCAACGACTCTCGAAGGATCGACAGCATAAAAAGAATGGGCTAGTTTTAATCCTTCTCTCTCTCCAACCAAAAGCTGCAGCTTGAATGAACTTGAGTGACTTTTATACTTCCATCGGACAATACATTATCCCCTAGACAACGGATAGAGCTATTTCTTATTGATTATTATTATATCCGCGCTTTTAGATTTAGTATTGACGACGTATATTATATGTATGTTTGCATTGATATTAGTTTTGTGTATTTTTATCAATAAATACTGTTAAAAATAGTACCATCAGACTTCAATGGACCTCTCTATCTTTGCTTGTAAGTGACCCCGTTACGGGGTACGTAACACACTAATGAAGATAAACCTCAAAACATCTATTGCACTGTGGTATCTTAAATTTTTTAAATGGTGGGCTAAATTTGAGTTTTAACAAAGTTACTTTGATACAATATTTTGTCATCATTTACTTCTGATATGGCTCTCATTCTGCTATGAGATTCCTACATCATATTCTTGATAAGGTTGTCAGGTGGCCTGCTCTCAAGCAGTGACACTGACTTCAGCCATTTCTACTCCTTCTGTTCACCACAGTAAGACCAGAAGATCATAAGCCATAGGAGCTGAATTACGCCATTTCATCATGACTGATCCATTTCCCTCTCAACCCCATTCTCCTGCTTTCTTCTCATACCTGTTCTCACACTGACTAATCAAGAACCTATCAACCTTCACCTTAAATACATCCAATGATCTGGCCTTCACAGCCGCCTGTGGCACAAATTCCATTCTGACTAAAGAAATTTGTTGTCTATATTCTAAATGGATGCCCCTCTGTTCTGAGGCTGTGCATTCTGGTCCTAGACTCCCCCACTATAGGAAACATCCTCTCCACATCAACTCTGTCTGAGCCTTTCAACATTTGATGAATTGCAGTGACATCCCCCCCACCTCATTCTTCTGAATTCCAGCAAGTATAGGCCCAGAGCCTTCAAACGCTCCTTATATATTAACCCCTTCATTTCCAGAATCATTCTCATGAACCTCCTCTGAACATCCTCCAATGTCAGCACATCCTGTTTTAGATAAGGGGCCCAAAACTACTCACAATAATCCAAATGAGGACACATCAGCTCCTTATAAAGTCTCAGCATTACACCTTGCTTTTATATTCTAATCCTCTCAAAATGAATGCTAACATTGCATTTGCCTTCCTCATCGCCAACTCACCATGCAAGTTAATCTTTAGGAAAACTTGCATGAGGAATTCCAAGTCCCTTGGATTTTTAAATTTTCTTCCATTTAGAAAATGGTCAATGCTTTTATTCCTTCTACCAAAGTACATTACCATGCACTTCCCAACACTGTTTCCATCTGCCACTTACCTGCCCATTCTCCTACTCTGTCTGTCCCTCTGCAGCCTCCCTACTTCCTCAACATTACCTGCCTCTCCACCTGTCTTCGTATTAACTGCAAACTTGGCCACAAAGCTATCACTTCCATTATCCAAATCATTGACATATAATGCAAAAAGAAGGGGTCCCTGTGCCGACTAGCCACAGGCAGCCAATCAGAAAAGGTTCCCTTTATTCATACTCTTTGCCTCCTGGCAATCAGCCAATTTTCTATCCATGCTAGTATGTTTCCTGTAATACCTTGAACTCTTATCTTGCTAAGTAAGCAGACTCATGTGTGACACCTTGGCTAAGGCCTTCTGAAAATGCAAATACACAACAGTCACCAATTCTTCTTTGTCTATCCTGCTTGTTATTTCCTCAAAGAATTCCAACACATTTGTCAGGCAAGATTTTCCCTTGAGGAAATTATGCTGTCTTTGGCTTGTTTATCGTGTGTCTCCAGCTTAGCATTCCACTCCAACATCTTCCCAACCACTGAAGTCAGACTAACCAGTCTATAATTTCCTTTCTTCTGCCTCCTTCCCTCCTTGAAGAGTGGAACGACATCTGCAATTTTCCAGAACCATGCCTGAATCTATTGATTCTTGAATGATCATTACTAATGTCTTCACAGTCTCTTCAGCTACCACTTTCAGAACCTTAGGGTGTAGTCCATCTGGTCCAGGTGACTTATCTACCTTCAGACCTTTCAGCTTCCCAAGTAGGTTCTCTCTAGTTATAGCAACTCCACTCACTTCTACGCCTAATGCTCTCAAACTTCCAGCATACTTCTAGTGTCATCCACAGTGAAGACTGAGAGTTGTGTACTTTCTGGACCTAGCTCAAGAATAGGTAGGAGACATGTTATGGTAAGGATTCTTGGACACTAACTAATTGAATTGAATGTGGAACATGTGAGGTCATACACTTGGGTACAAAGGATCAAAAGCAAGGTACTATCTAAATGGAGAGAAAATGCAAATGAATGAAATAGTGATAGATTTAGGTTCTTGTGTACGGATCACAAAAAAAGCGAGCAAGCAGGTGCAGCAAGTAGGAAGGTTAATGACATATTCACTTTTATTTCAAGTGGGTTGCAATTTATACATCAGTAAGTATTGTTAGAATTGTACATGACATTGGTGAGGCCACACTTGATACATAGTGAAACTGCATACAGTTTGGTCCCTTTTTTTGAGCAAGTACACTCATTGGCCACTTAATTAGGCACCTCCTGTACTTAATAAAGTGGCCACTAAGTGTATGTTGATGGCCTTCTGCTGTTGTGGTCCACCCACTTCAAGGATTGACGTGTTGTGCATTCAGAGATACTGTTCTGAACACCGTTGTTGTAATGCATGATTATTTGAGTGCCTGTTCCTTTCAGCTTGAACCAGCCTGGCCATTCTCCTCTGACCTCTCTCATGAACAAAGCTTTTTTGTCCACAGAACTTCAGTTGCTGCTTATTGGATTCTTTTGATTCTCACACCATTCTCTATAAACTCTAGAGACTAGTGTGTGCGAAAATACCAGGAGATCAGCAGTTTCTGACATACTCAAAGTATCTTAGATCACATTTCTTCCCCATTTTGATGTTTGATCTAAACAACAACTGATCCTCTTGACCATGTCTGCATGCTTTTATGCATTGAATTGCTGCCACATGATTGGCTGATTAGAAATTTGCTTTAACAAGCAAGTGAACAGGAGTACCTAATAAAGTAGTACTGAGTATATACTAGGATTAGAGTCAGTCCAAAAGAGATTGACTGGACTAAACCCTGGATGAAAGAATTGTCATATCATGAGTGGCAAAAAAGAGAGATTAGAAGAATAAGGGGAGGTCTTATGTAAGCCTCTCACAGTCAGCTCCTAATGAGTTAGCTATTACTGTGAATACAAACTAACAGCAACATAACTCTAAATTGCATGGGAATAACAATAAAAGGGTGCGTTACAATAAATAAACAAGGGTAGGATGGATATGATTCAGGTAAACACAAAACATAAAAGTTTGAATGTTTTTTCTAAACAGAAATAAAATGATTACCTGTATGAATCTGACACACCCATGCAAATTTAATGTTTGACAGAGCAATAATTTAGCTTACACCAGTATAAATTTATATCTACCGTAAATTCCGGACTACAGAGCGCACCTGATTAAAAGCTGCAAGCTCTAATTTTAGAAAGAAAATCAATTTTGTACTTGTACAGGCCACACTGGATTTTAAGCCACATGTGTCCCACTTTGTAATATGAGATATTTACACAGAAAGATATTACACGTGAGGATTTTTTAACTTTTAATTAAATCCGTATGGTAACATAAACAAATACATATTGCAAATGCTTTTTTTCGAACAGTGCCTGTAACACAGCTACTTTTAAATATACATACGTATCGGTAACACACAAATTAAGTTGCGTATACTTTTTTACTGAACAGTGCACGAACAATATTCCAATATCTCCTAACGACTGGTAAAAAAAATATATATACTGCAGCCTACCAGGAAAAGTTATTGATCGCCTTCTTCATCTTCCTCCTGCGCACTAAAACCACCAAAGTCCTCTTCTTCAGTGTCCGAATTGAACAACCTCAGGATCTCGTCACTCACTTCAGTCTCTTCGTTGTCGCTCTCACTTGAGCGCACGCGGTCCTCTTCATCACACAGCAGTCCAGCCGTTCGAAACCCATTGGTGATGGTGCATGTTGTGACACAGCTCCACGCATTTAGGATCCACTGGCAGACTTGAGTTAAAGATGCTCTTCGCATGCGGCCTGTTTTGGTAAAGTATTTCTCGCCGTTCGTCATCCAAGCCTCCCACTCAACGCGCAGCGCCACTTTAAATGCCCGGTTCACGCTGATGTCCAGTGGCTGCAAATACTTCGTGGTGTCCCCAGGAATCACAGCTGGAATTGAGTTTGTACTCTTGATGGCAGCTTTCACTGAATCTGTTACATGGGCCCTCATGCTGTCCATAACGAGCAATGCTTTTTTTCTGTGAAAAAATCCCCCTGGTCGCTTGGCGTAACACTCTCTCAGCCAATCCTTCATTAGACTCTCCATCATCCAACCTTTCTTATTGACTTCCACCATGATTTCTTTTGGGAATTTTTCCTTTGGCATTGTCAGCCGCTTAAAAATCACCATCGGTGGAAGCTTTAATCCGGATGCTGTGCAGCTCAGAACACAAGTAAAATGCGTTCTCTCATGGCCACTTGTTTTCAGTGTGATGGACGAGTCACCTTTTTTATTAACAGTCCGAGTGAGAGGCAGGTCAAACGTCAAAGGTACTTCATCCATATTTATGATATCATCTGGCCCGATGGAATTCTCCGCTATCTTTGTTTAAGTGAATGTGCGGAAGTTGGCAAGTTTTTCCTCGTGGTCGGGAGGGAGCTGCTGACACAGAATCATGCGTACCCTGACGGGCAGGCCTTTTCGTCTCATAAATCTAAAACACCACGATGGCCCACCTCTAAAATCTTTGATTTTCATTTTGGTGGCGATTGCTTTAGCCTTCAGTCTGATCTGCACGGTGGAAACACCGCGGCCGCCTGCTCTCTGTGTGTTAACCCAGTCTTCAAGAAAGTTTTCAAGTTTGGGCCATCTGCTATGATTACCTCTGAAAGCTTTTGTCGTCTTTTTGCATTGACTCAGTTCTTCACGCTGGCGTCTCCACCGTCTCACCATCGATTCATTTATGCCAAGATTATGTGCAGCAGCTCGATTTCCTTCTTCAACCGCCAGATTGATCGCCTTTAACTTAAAAGCTGCATCATATGCTTTTCTTCGAGTGTTTTCCACGTTGATGAGGGTGAGTACAAATGACTGATTTACAATAATTTAATTGTGAAAGTGCGCTTGATTTATCGTACAATTTCATTGGACCTCTGTGAACTACTCATCAATTTTATTGGTCTACTGAGGCAAAACGTTTTTGACGGCATGAAAAAAAAAACATGCATTAGTCGCACCGTAGCATAGGCCGCAGTGTTCAAAGCGTGGGGAAAAAAGTAGCGGCTTATAGTCCGGAATTTACGGTAATTTGTACTGACAAAATATTTTAATCTATAACAAAGGAAATAATACTATATAAAGTACAAAATAAAGAAACCCCCCCATCACATATATGTATGTCTATTAATGTGCACATAATTGGAGCTCATTGTTGTCTAATCAATCCAGTTTTCTTCACTTTATTTACTCATGGTACTGAAACAGTTCTATGCTGAAGAACCAGTCCAAGCAAAAAAAAATACCCATGCAATGTCCAAGGAAAAAGGCGTTGAACTTTCTTCCATTGTCATGTGCTAGCTGGCTAATTGAAAATTATCTACACATTATCTGTGAGACTTGACTTAACTTTATTACTTACATTCTTCATATACATGAGGAGTAAAAATCTTTACATTACATCTCTGTCTAAATGTGCAATATGCAATTTATAATAATTTATAATAAATATGTACAACAGGATGGTGAATATAACATAGAAATACAGTTGCGTCAACATAAATTAGTCAGTCTGATGGTCTGGTGCAAGAAGCTGCCCTGGAGCCTGTTGGTCCTGGCTTTTATGCCGTGGTACCATTTCCTAGAGGGTAGCAGCTGGAACAGCTTGTGGTTGGGGTGACTTGGGTCCCCAATGATCCTTTGGGCCCTTTTTACACACCTGTCTTTGTAAATGTCCTGAATAGTGGAAAGTTTACATCTACAGTGTGCTGGGCTGTCCGCATCACTCTCTGTAGAGTCCTGTGATTGAGGGAAGTACAGTTCCCATTCCGGGCAATGATACAGCAAGTCAGGATGCTCTCAATTGTGCCCCTATAGAAAGTTCTTAGGATTTAGAGGCCCACACCAAACTTCTTCAATAGGAGCTAGCCTGCCTCTATTCCTCCCGTAGTCCTCAACCAGCTCCTTTGTTTTTGCAACATGAGGGAGGGGTTGTTTTCTTGACACCACTGTGTCAGGGTGATGACTTCTTCTCTGAAGACTGCCTTATTATTATTTGAGACAAGGCCAATCAGTGTAGTGTCATCAGCAAATTTAAATTAGCAGATTGGAGCTGTGGGTGACAACACAGTCATAGGGATACCATAGTCTACATGAGGATTTTCTGACATCAATATCTGTCCTTCCGATTTGAATCTTGTCAGCTTTTCACCATGTTCTTCCGCTATATTTTTTATTTGTTATCTTTCCGCTGTCTTTCTCCTTCTTTGATCTTGCACTTTCTCTAGAAAATGGCTATCCATTCTTTTGCGCACTCTCTAGAAAAATGGCTACTCATTCCTTTCCTAGACATTTTAACCATATAACCATATAACAATTACAGCATGGAAACAGGTCTTCTCGGCCCTTCTAGTCCGTACCAACACTTACACTCACCTAGTCCCACTGGCCTGCACTCAGCACATAACCCTCCATTTCTCTGCTGTCCATGTACCTATCCAATTTTACTTTAAATAACAATACTGAACCTGCCTCTACCACTTTTGCTGGAAGCAAACCTAACTTAATCAACTCCATTTTTATTTTAAACAGCAAAATGAAATACTTAATTGTATAGTGTAATTAAAGGAACATGTTTTTATATAGATTTACATTTTGAGAATATCTGCAGACAATAAAATGCACAACAACATAACTGTATTAATAAAATAGAGCATGATCTTAAACCAGGATATTACACTTATTGAAACATATAAAGTTATAAGGAACACATAAAGTAAACAGTCAATGTTTTGGGCTGACCCAGGGTCCTGATGAAGGGTCTTGCCAGCAACATTGACCGTTTACTCTTTTCCATAGATGCTGCCTGGCCTGTTGCTTTCCTTCAGCATTTTGGATTTCCAGCAACTGCAGATTTTCTCATTTTTGAAAGTTTGAAGATTTGACAAAGTAAAGAAACATGGAAAACCTACAGCACAATACAGGCCCTTCAGCCCACAATGCTGTGCTGAACATGTACTTACTTTAGAAATTACTTAGGGTTACCCATATCCCTCTATTTTTCTAAGCTCCATGTACCTATCCAGGATAAAAGACCCTATTATATCCGCCTCCACCACAGTCGCCAACAGCCCATTCCACGTCTAAGGTGCTGAATGCACTTTTATAACTAATCAGGCTTTGGGAAAGAACTGGTCTCTAAAAATCCTCAGCATGACTGGGAGTCACTGAGCTGCATATCAGGTGAACCAAAGAAACTTTATGTTCATCAAGTCCCTTTCATGATATAGAATACGTCTGCATGCAGATATTACCTGATTTGAGCATAATTATAGCATTAATTCACAAACAAGTTTGGTAAATTAGATTGTGCTAAACGGAAAGCATTAACAATGGATTATCTGGCATTGGACATCTGGATCAGTAAGTTTGTATACGACTATAGAAAGAATGTGTTTGATAGTCCCACAACCTGTGACAAGAGTAATCTTATGCTGATGAAACTGCAAGTTGTTTAGACTGCAGTGGTCATGAAATTCAATTTCCTTCCACTTCATTTACATATGCCTTACAAATGATTTAGGAGTCAGTGGACTGGGCCATGTTTATCCAGAGACCTAAATGAATACACCAGGATGGTAACAGATTTTATTTAAAAAGCTGTAGATTTTTCTTTGTATAATGTGTTCTTAACAATCCAAAGACAGTTCTACTCCAAGAACATCAGGTACTGCAGGCTACTCCAAAAGTGAGCTGCTCATTGATTGAAGTAACTGGACCGGTGTCAGCAGCAGAGCCAGCAAAGGTCCTGAAGGGGGTCAGCTGAAATGCTGAAGGAGCTGGTTGGGATATTGGAGGAGTCAGTTGGGATATCTGACGAGCCAGTTGGGATATCAGAGGAACCTGTCAGGATATCAGAGGGGCCTGTCAGGATATCAGAGTGGCCTGTTGGGATATCAGAGGAGCCCGCCAATGTGTCGGAGGAACTGTTTTGGGTATCAAACATAAAGTTTCTTATCCCTTTGGATCACCTGATATGAAGCTGAGGTATGGAGGAGCAGGTCTGACTACAGACTGTGTTGATGCCCACTATTTGGAAGCATCGGTGTCGGTGCAGTATAACCGTGTGATCGCAAGACTCTGTTGGACAATGATATGTAAGATGCTGCAGGCCTGTTACCCTTCTCTGGTGGATGGACAGTGGGCATGGGAGCTATGTAGCCTCAGTTGTAGCAAGAACTATGCCTCAAGCCGCGGGCTTGCCTGCTGGTGAGAGATGCAGAAGCACTACAGCGTGGTTGAGTTCAGCTGGGGCTTAGCCTTGACTGTTGGTAATGCCCTCCAGTGTTCAAGCCGTGGAATGACAGGCTGGAATGCATACGCCTGTACACTGCCAGAGTTCGCCGATGACACAACCGCGGTGGGTCTCATCAGCATGAACGAAAAGTCGGCTTACAGAGAGGAGGTGCAGCGGCTAATGGACTGGTGCAGAGCCAACAACCTGCCTCTGAATGTGAACAAAACAATAGAGATGGTTGTTGACTTCAGGAGGGCACGGAGCGACCACTCCCCGCTGAACATCGACGGCTCCTCGGTAAAGATCGTTAAGAGCACCAAATTTCTTGCTGTTCACCTGGCAGAGAATCTCAGCTGGTCCCTCAACACCAGCTCCATAGCAAAGAAAGCCCAGCAGCGTCTCTACTTTCTGTGAAGGCTGAGGAAAGTCCATCTCCCACCCCCCATCCTCATCACATTCTACAGGGGTTGTATTGAGCATCCTGAGCAGCTGCATCACTGCCTGGTTTGGAAATTGCACCATCTCAGATCGCAAGACCCTGCAGCGGATAGTGAGGTCAGCTGAGAAGATCATCGGGGTCTTCCTTCCCGCCATCACGGATATTTACACTACATGCTGCATCCGCAAAGCAAACAGCATTATGAAGAACCTCACATACCCCTCGTACAATCTTTTCTCCCTCCTGCCATCTGGGAAAAGGCACCGAAGCATTCAGGTTCTCACGACCAGACTATGTAACAGTTTCTTCCCCCAAGCTATTAGACTCATCAATACCCAGAGCCTGGACTGACACCTTATTGTCCTGTTTATTATTTATTGCAATGCCTTCACTGTTTTGTGCACTTTATGAAGTCCTGAGTAGGTCTGTAGTCTGGCCTAGTTGTTGTGTGTGTTTTTTTCTCTGTGTTGTTTTTACGTAGTTCAGTCTAGTTTTTGTACTGTGTCATGTAACACCATGGTCCTGAAAAACAGCTCATTTTTACTACATACTGTACCAGCAGTTATGGTCGAAATGACAATAAAAGTGATTTGACTTGACTTGACTGTACCATCAATTGCCGGACATTGTTGTTCAGGGTTTTGGACTGTTTTTTTTAGTGAATATGCTTCTTTGCTTGATACTTTGAATTACGTTACTTGCTACTTGAATTATGTGTTTTGCACGTTGGCCCCAGAGGAACGCCACTTTGTTTAGCCGTATTTATGTATGGTTTGAATGACAACTTGACTTCATTTAATTTCACTTGATATGTGTCCTCACTGAATTGTTCAGAGTCTTCCCTAATCAGAAGCCCTGGATGAACCATGAGATCTGCAATCTGCTGAGGGCCAGATCAGAGGTATTCAAATCTGGAGACAAAGAATGCTACAAGGTATGATATCCAGAAAGCCATCTCATGGGTGAAATGGAGGTCCTGGACCAAACTGGAATCAGCAAAGGATGCTTGACAACAGTGGCAGGGTTTCAATGCTAAAATCAAGCAACATGGGAGACAGCAGGAATTTGCTTCCAGATGAGCTCAATGCCTGTGCTCGCTTTGACCATCTGAACATGGAGGAACCATTATAAGACCATAAGAGCAGAAGTAGGCCATTCGGCCCATTGAGTCTGTTCCACCAATCAATCATGGGCTGATTCAATTCTTCCAGTCATCCCCACTCTCCTGCTTTCACCCCATATCCTTTGAAGCCCTGGCTAATCAAGAACCTATCTATCACTGCCTTAAATACACCCAATGACTTGGCCTCCACAGCCGCTAATGGCAACAAATTCCACAGATTTATCACCCTCTGACTAAAGTAATTTCTCCGCATCTCAGTTCTAAAAGGACGTCCTTCAATTCTGAAGATATGCCCTCTTGTCCTAGAATCCCCTACCATGGAAAATAACTTTGCAGTATCTAATCTGTTCAGGCCTTTTAACATTCGGAATGTTTCTACGAGATCCCCCCATCATTCTGCTGAACACCAGGGAGTACAGCCCAAGAGCTTCCAGACGTTACTCATATGGTAACCCTTTCATTCCTGGAATCATTCTCATGAATCTTCTCTGAACCCTCTCCAATGTCACTATATCCTTTCCAAAATAAGGAGCCCAAAACTGCACACAATAGTCCAAGTGTGGTGTCAGGAGTGCCTTATAGAGCCTCAACATCACATCCCTGCTCTTATATTCTACACCTCTAGAAATGAATGCCAACATTGCATTTGCTTTCTTCACAACCGACTCAACCTGGAGGTTAATCTTTAGGGTATCTTGCACGCGGACTCCCAAGTCCCTTTGCATCTCAGCATTTTGAATTTTCTCCCCATCTAAATAATTGTCTGCCCACTTATTTCTTCCACCAAAGTACTTGACCATACGCTTTCCAACATTGTATTTCATTTGCCACTTCTTTGCCCATTCCCCTAAACTATCTAAGTCTCTCTGCAGGCTCTCTGTTTTCCTCAACACTACCTGCTCCTCCACCTATCTTTGTATCATCAGAAAATTTAGCCACAAATCCATTAATACCATAGTCCAAATCACTGACATACATCGTAAAAAGCAGCAGTCCCAACACCAACCCCTGTGGAACTCCACTGGTAACCGGTAGCCAGCCAGAATAGGATCCCTTTATTCCCATTCTTTGTTTTCTGCCGACTAGCCAATATTCCACCCGCGCTTGTAACTTCCTTGTAATTCCATGGGCGCTTACCTTGCTAAGCAGCCTCATGTGGCACCTTGACAAGGGCTTTCTGCATGTCCAGGTACACCACGTCTATTACATCTCATTTGTCTACCCTGCTTGTAATTTCCTCAAAGAATTGCAGTAGGTTTGTCAGGCAGGATTTTCCTTTCAGGAAACCACACTGGCTTTGGCCTATCTTGTCATGAACCTTCATGTCTCTTGATGCTCCTTTGATCTCAGTATCTGAAGCTGACATGCAGCTGCCTTCAGGAGGGTGAATCCAAGGAAAGCATCCAGACCAGATAGAGTGCCTGGCCAAAGTACTAAAGACCTGGGCTGATCAACTGGCTGGTGTGTTCACTGGGATCTTTAACCTCTTGCTTCAGGGGTGTGTGGTGCCCACCTCCTTTAAGCAGGCTTCAATCATACCTGTGCCCAAGAAAAGCGTGGTGACATGCCTCAATGACAATCACCCAGTTGCACTTACATCCACAGTGGTAGAGTGTTTTGAGAGGCTGGTGTTGAAGCATATTAGCTCCTGCCTGAGAGGTGATTTGGATCTGCTTCAGTTTGCCTGCTGGAGTAACAGGTCCACAGCAGATGCCATCTCATTGGCTCTTCACACAACCCTGAAATATCTGGACAGCAAAGGTGAATACATCAGTATTCTCTTTATCAATTACTGCTCGGCACTTAGTACCACCATACCCTCAAAACTAATCAATAAACTCCAAGACTTTGGCCTCCATACCGGGAGGACTGGTGGACTACTCGTCTGGCCTCTAATCGTTGACCTGTTTGACGGAGGTAGCCTTACCAAGAGCCAAAGCATAAAGCATAAAGCCCTCCTGACTCCAGCTAGCTTAACTCTCTGGGTCGTTGAGGCAAGCAAGTCTCCAAACTATGTCAATGTTGTGGTCCTCTTGGAGGATGTGTGTGATTGAGCTGTGGCAAAAACCACAATATTGCTCACTCGTGAATACAATGTTCTCATGTTTTAGTAATTGATGAAATAAAGGCAGTATATATTACTGATTATCTATTAACTCTCAGAGAAGCAACATATTTACAAGATATCTGCCTCTGCATCACTGTGCAGGACTATTTATAGTAAGCCTCATGTGGTTCCCTGTCTGTGATGCTTCTGCCAAAACAGGTGAAAGATTGGGGAATGAACGGTATGTTGGGGAACAGCAATTAAAGGCAAGAAATTTAACCATCAAGAGGTAAGTAATTCAGCAAATACACCATCTTGATTACCTGCTTAGCTTATTATATGACCTCCTGCATTGCATCTGAAGCAGTGCAAAATGCTCACTTCTTCGTCGATCTCCACTTATTTCTGTTTGATGAAAACAGTGGGCTTCTTCCTTTCATTTCTGGGAAAAAGTATGATCTGTTGCCACTGACTGCATCTATAAGACCACAAGACTTAGGAGCAGAAAAAGGCCATTCAGCCCATTGAGTATGCTCCGCCATTCCATCACGACTGATCCCGGATTCTTTGCACTTATCCTTTGATGCCCTGATCAATCAGGAAACTTTCACCTTCTGCCTTAAATAAATTCATGGACTTGGCCTCCACCACAGTCTGTGGCATAGCATTCCACAGATTTACTACTCTTTGGCTAGAAAAATTCTTCCTTACCTCTGACTGAAGGTTAGTTAGTTAAAATTAAAGTCTGTTCCGAGCCTTAAGGGCTCATCAGCCAAGTCAAGTCAAGTCACTTTTTATTGTCATTTCGACCATAACTGCTGGTACAGTACACAGTAAAAATGAGACAACATTTTTCAGAACCATGGTCCTACATGAAACAGTACAAAAACTACACTGAACTACGTGAAAACAGCACAGAAAAAAAAGCTACACTAGACTACAGACCTACCCAGGACTGTATAAAGTGCACAAAACAGTGCAGGCATTACAATAAATAATAGACAAGACAATGGGCACAGTAGAGGGCAGTAAGTTGGTGTCAATTCAGTCTCTGGGTATTGAGGAGTCTGATAGCTTGGGGGAAAGAAACTATTACATAGTCTGGTTGTGAGAGCCCGAATGCTCCAGTGCTTTTTCCCAGATAGCAGGAGGGAGAAGAGTTTGTATGAGGGGTGTGTGAGGTCCTTCATAATGCTGTTTGCCTTGCAGATGCAATGTATAGTGTAGATGTCCGTAATTGCAGGAAGAGAAACCCCAATGATCTTCTCAGCTGATTTCACTATCCGCTGCAGGGTCTTGTGATCCGAGATGGTGCAATTTCCGTACCAGGCAGTGATGCCAGAGCACTCAGGCTGGAGCTTATGCTGGTTTCCGTGGTGTGAAGCAACTGAGAGTACCAGACTCCCCCCCCAGATAGGATGCCAGTCTATCATGAGGTTAACCCCCAGCATTTTGCCAGTACCCATTTTCAGTTGGGTGGACTGGAGCAGTATGTGGTTAATTGCCTTGTTCAAGGACACAACATCCTGCCTCGGCTGGGGCTCGAACTCAAGACCTTCAGATCGCTAGTCCAATGCCTTAGCAACTTGGCCACACTCTGACTAGAGGGCCGATCCTCAATTTTGAGGCTGTGCCCTCTAGTTCTGGGTACCCCCACCACAGGAAATATCCTCTCCACATCCACCCTATCTAGTTCTTTCAACATCGGTAGTTTTCAATGAGACTCTCCTGCATTCTAAATTCTAGTGAGTACGGGTCCAACGCTGCCAAATGCTCCTCAGATGTTAACCCCTTCATTCCCAGAATCATCCTTGTGAACCTCCTCTGGACTCTCTCCAATGACAATGCATCCTTTCTGAAGTATGGGGCCCAAAACTGTTGATAATACTCTAAGTGCAGCCGAACTAGTGTCTTTTAAAGGCTCAGTATTATCTCTTTGCTTCTATTCCCCTTGAAATAAATGCCAAAATTGCAGTTGCCTTCTTCATCGCAGACTCAACCTGTAAATTAACCTTCAGGGAGTCTTGCACAAGGACGCGTAAGTTCCTCTGCACCTCTGGTGTTCGAACCTTCTCCCTATTTAGACAAGAGTCCACACTACTGTTCCTTTTTCCAAAATGCATTATTATACATTTCCCAACACTGTATTCCATCTGCTACTTTTTTGCCCATTCTTCCAATTTGTCTAAGTCCGGCTATAATCACGTTGCTTCCTCAGCACTACCTACCCCTCCACCTATCTTCGCATCATCCACAAAACTTTGCCACAAAGCCATCAATTCCATTATCCAAATTATTGACAAACAGTGTGAAAAGCAGCGGTCCCAATACTGACCCCTGAAGAATACTACTAGTCATTGGCAGCCAACAAGAAAAGGCTCCTTTTATTCCCACTCGCTGCCTCCTGCCAGTCAGCCATTCTGCTATCCATACCAGTAACGCCAGAGGATTTTATCTTGTTTAGCAGCCTCATGTATGGCACCTTATCAAGCACCTTCTGAAAATCCAAATAAATGACATACACCACCTCTCCTTTGTCCATCCTGCTTGTTACTTCCTTGAAGAACTCTAACAGATTTGTCAGACAAGATTTCCCTTTACAGAAACCATGCTGGCTTTAACTTATTTAATCATTAGTCTTCAAGTATCTAGAAACATCATGCTTAATAATAGACTCCAACTCTTCCCCAACCACTGAGGTTAGGCTAACTGGCCTATAATTCCCTTTCTTTTGCCTTCTTCCCTTATTAAGGAGTGGAGTGACATTTGCGATCTTCCATTCCTCCAGGACCATGCCAGAATCAAGTGATCATGACCAATGCATCTGTTATCCCTCCAGCAATCTCTCTCGGGATTCTGGGAGGTAGTCCATCTGGTCAGCCTTTGAGTTTGCCTAGCACTTTTTCCCTTGTAATAGCAATGGCACTCACTCACTCACTCTTGCTCCCTGACTCTCATGGACGTATGGCACATTGCTAGTGTCTTCCACACTGAAAACAGATCAAAACATGGAAATCAAAATCAATTATTTTTGTTTGTTTGAGATCTCGGAGTCTGACTTGTTGAGGTATCTTTAGGCTTCACTCACACAATCCCATACCAACACATTGTTGACCTGATGCCAAATTCAGAGGAACATTAGGGCCTGTGCACTGGAGATAAACCTTTTAGTTTCAGCTATGAGCAGTGCAATTGAGTAGCCTTATTGAAAAATGTATCTTACTATTTGGAATTTTCTAAATGTAGCATTCTATGTTGAACAATCATAGATTTTTTGGGGAAATTTTAGTGATTTGAGTTGCTTTGTCCATTATGGTTCAGCATAATCTCTCTGGCCATTTGTTACGACCTTTATTAAATTCAAAACAAGATTTCTTCTCTAGCTCAGTTCAAAGAAATACATCTTTGTTCATGAGGCTTATGGTAGAAAGATCCCACCAACCCAAGACATTCTCTTCTCCCATCAGGGACAAGATGCAAAGGCTTGAAAGACCTACTACCAGACTCAAAGGCAGCCTGTATTATTAATACTATTATTATTATTATAGAATGGTCCCCAGTGCAACAAGATACTCTCGAACTCACAATCTATCTTGTTATGGATTTGTACTTTGTCTGTAATGCTTGGATATATAAGTACAGATGTTTATTGCCAAAAACACAGTCGCCTGAATTCACCTGCTTTGTTTTGGATTAGGTGTATGAATCTGGAAAGTTAATTATCTCACCAGCGCGTTTCCAGCAATTCTGACTTCGTATGGTTTGCCCTTCTGTTTTTTATTTGTATATTTAATGTCACTTCTTTCAATGCATCATCTTTGCAATTCCTCGATCCAACACGAGTAACTGCTCATATCACCGCCATTCTTACACGTGCTCGGAGTCAGTGCCGCCTCAGAAATTTAAGCGGGGGAGCCGCCCGCGATGCGTGTTAATCAGTGTGAACTGGTGCACCTCTCCTATTTCTGATGAAAGGTCTTAGAGCGGTACACAAACTTTATCTGGCGAGATGAGTGCTTCAAGTGGATTTCTTTTTTCCAGTCTTCCAGCAGCCGTGCGGCCGACGTGCGGCGCTGGGGAAAAGCGGCGGGCCGGGCCGGGCCGGAGGGCGGGCGGGCGGGGCGGGCGCATGCGCGTGGCGGGGCTCGTGCGTCGGTTGGCGTGGGCGATATGTCTCTCGCAGAAAATCTGTGCGGCCGAACGGTGCAAGCCGGGGGTTGTGTATCAGCCCTCGCCGGCAGGGATGTGACCGGCTGAAAGGCTGCGATATCTGCCCGAAAAAAATACTCCCACACTGTGTGTACAATATTACTTTTCTGCCTTGCCAAGAAATGGTAGCACAAAAACGGAAAGTGCCCTCGAGCCCGGCGAATGCGCAGCGAGGGTGAGTTGCCGACTTTCTCTTCGGGTGGCTGGGTAACAAAGCCAGAGAGTGGCCCGGGGCTCCAGCCCAGGCACGGCCGCCGTGGCACCTTGATCTCGGCATGACTTCCTTTCCAGGTGGCTGGGTGGAAGGGGCCCTGTGCATCAAGTCGCGAACCGGCGGCGAGGGGCTTATTCCGTCCCTGAGGATGGGACGGGCCCCGCCATGTTGCAGTCAGTTTCCGTTTCCGCTGTTTAAATAACCCAGAGCCTTATCTAAATTGCAGTTTTCCTCCTATTTTATTGTAAACTCAAATTAACTATTAATAGTATTGAATAAGTTTATTCCTAACCAAGACGATTGTAACTTTTCAACGAACAATATTTATTTGATGGTGTGCTTACGGACAAAAATATCAGCATTGGTATCCACTCACTGATTGTTATATTTGTCTATTATACATCCAAGACAACTTGTAGGTTCTGGTTTAGTTAATTTGATTTTTTTTTCTGTAAGTTTAAAAGACGTAGTAAATCTTCCCCTAATTAATAAAACAATAACTTCTACCAACAAAAAACGAAAAACTTAATGTTGGAATTTAAAAATTAAAACAAACGGTGGAAATGCAAAAGTCAGTGAGCATATATAGCGATAAATCAGAGCTAAGTTAAATGATGAATTTGTATTCACATTTGCTGTCTGAGCACTAATTATATTTACGTAGGACTGAACTAATCTATTTTTCCATTCAGCAAAATCATGGCTCTCTAACATCCCCATTTTCCTTCACACTTTCCTCATCCTTTAATTATTAATCACAATTGTTAATTCTAGATTTAAGATGATCAATATTAACATCAGTTATCTTCAGAACTTCAGTTCTGACCATGCACTCTAATCAGCAACTAGAACTTCAAGTCATCTTGTTAAAAGAAAGTTTTCGTAATTAAAGCAGAAAGTAGTTGAAGTAGCAAGAAAGGCAGCATCTGTGGAGTGAACAGAAAATGCAGTTAAAGTTTATGTTCAATTCATTTTGTTAGAATATCTCATTAGAGCTTTGGTAATGTTTTTATTTTACTCCAGTCTTTGACATACAAAATTCAACTCCTGTTTCTATCTCTGCTCTTATTATTATTTCCTTCCTAGAAAAATTCCATTCGAATTTTAGATCCATAGTAAGACCATAGGATATAGGAGCAGAATTAGGCCATTTGGCCTATTGCATCTGCTTCGCTATTTCATCATGACTGATCCATTTTTCCTCTCAGCCCCAATCTCATGCTGTGACCAATCAAGAATCTATCAAACTCTGCCTTAAATATGCCCAATGACTTGGCCTCGTCAGCTGCCCATTGCAACAAATTCCACAGATTGACCATTCTTTGGCTAAAGAAATTACTTCTCATCTTCATTCTAAAAGGACACTCCTCTATTCTGAGGCTGTGTCCTCTGGTCTTGGACTTCCCCCCCACCATAGGAAGCATCCTCTCCATATACACTATTGAGGCCTTTCAACAATCGATCAGTTTTAATGAGTTCACCACTCATTTTTCTGAATTCCAGTCAGTATAGTTCCAGAGCCATCAAATGCTCTTCATATGATAAGCCTTTTAATCTGAGAATCATTTTCGTGAACCTCCTTTGAACCCTGTCATCCTTTCTTAAATAAGGGGCCCAGAACTACTTTCAATACTCCCAAGTGAGGCCTCGCCAGTGCTTTATAAAGCCTCAACATTATATCCTTGTTTTTATATTCTAGCCCTCATGAAATGAATGCTAATATCACATGCCTTCCTCACTCACCACTGACTTAGCCTGAAAATTAACCTTTAGGGAATCCTGCACAAAGACTCTCAACTCCCTTTGCACCTCAACATTTGAATTTTCTCTCTACTTGGAAAACTGACTAGCCTTTTATTTCTACCAAACTGCATTACTTTCCAACACAGTATTCCATCTGTCATTTCTTTGCCCATTCTCCTAATCTAAGTCCTTCTATAAACCCTCTACTTCCTCAAAACTACCTACCCTTCCACCATTCTTTGTATCATCTGCAAACTTTGCCACAAAGCCATCAATTCTGTCATCCAAGTCAATAACCTTAAAAAGAGGTGGTGTTCCACAGGGGTCTGTGTTGGGACCACTAGTCACCAACAGCCAACCAAAAAAGCCTCTTTGCTTCCTGCCAATCAGCCACTGCTTTATCCATGCTGGTAATTTTTAATTTGTTAAGCAGCTTCATGTGTGGCACCTTGTCAGGGGCCTTCAGAAAGTCCAAGTACACAACATCCACCAATCCTCCTTTGTCTATCATGTTTGTTATTTCTTCAAAGAATTCCAATAGATTTGTCAGGCAAAATTTTCCCTTAATGAAACCATGCTGACTACAACCTATTTTATCAAGTGCCTCTAAGTACCCTGAAACCATATCTTTAAGAATCTTCCCCACCATTGAGGTCAGACTAACTGCCTTATAATTACTTCTGCCTCTCCTGCTTGAAGAGTGGAGTGAAATTTTCAATTTTCTATTCCTCCAGAACCATGCCAGAATCTATTGATTCTTGAAAGATAATTACTAATGCTTCCATAATCTCTTAAGCCACCTCTTTCAGAATCCTGGGTGGAATACCATCTGGTCCAGGCAACTTATCTACCTTCAGACCTTTCAGTTAACAAAAACCTTCTCCCTAGTGATGCTAACTTCAGTCTTCTGCCCCTTGATGCTCCTGAACTTCTGGCACACTGCTAGTGTCTTCCATAATGAAGACTGATGCAAAATACTTATTCAGTTCATCCACCATTTCCTTGTCCTAAATTACTACCTCTCCAGCATTATTTTCCAGTGGTCTAATATCCACTCTCGTCTCTCTTTTACTTTTATTTGACTCTTTCGACTCTCACTTTGTTTCTGAAGAAACTTTTGGTGTCTCTTTTAATATTATTGGCTAGCTTACCTATGTATTCCATCTTTTCCTTAATGACTTTTTAGTTGCCTTCTGTTGGTTTTTTAAAAGTTTTCCAATCTTCTAACTTCCCACTAATTTTTGCTCTAATTATATGCCTTCTCCTTGGTTTTAATGTTGGTTTTGCCTTCTCTTGTCAACCTGTTGTATCATCCTGCTTTAAGAATGCTTCTTCCTCTTTAGGATGTATATATCCTATGCCTTCTGAATTGCATCCAGGAGTTGCTCTACCAGCATCCTTGCCAGTGCTCTTTTCTGATCAATTCTGGCCAAATTCTCTCTCAAGCCTCTGTAATTCCTGTTACTCTACTGTAATACTGTACATCAGTCTTTAGCTTCATTATAGTAACAGGATGAATTCTAACATGTTATGATCAATAACATCAATAAGGGTTCCCTTATCTTCATCTCAGATCAATTCCCGTTCTTTGCACGACACTCAAGTCAGAATAGTTGATCCCTTGGTGGGCTCAACCACGAGATGCTCTAAAAAAAAACATTTCGTAGGCTTTCTAGAAATTTCCCTTCTAGGGATCCAGCACCAACATGATTTTCCCAATCTACCTGCATATTAAAATCCCCCTTGACTATTGTAACATTGCTGTTTTGGCATGCATTTTTCTATCCCGTAATTTGTAGACCACATCCTTACTACTGCTTGGGGGTCTGCATATAACTTCAGTCAGGGTCTTTTTACCCCTGCCATTTCTTAGCTCTATTCACAATGATTCAACATTTTCTGACCCTATGTCACCTCTTTCTAATGATTTGATTTTACGCTTTTTTTTAAAGCAACAGAACCACACCATCACTTCTGCCTACTTGCCTATCCTTTCAATACAATGTGTATCATTGGATGTTAAGCTCCCTGCTTCCCTCCCTTGAAGAGTGGAGTGAAGGGAGAGGGATAGTAGATCTCTCTTTTTCCTAAATGAGATCCATTTGCAACAGTTTTGTACATACAGATTGCATTAGCAATGACATACAGAAGGATGGCAAACTTGAATGGACAGCTTTCTATTACATCACTGAGGATATTACAAAAAAATCAATGGTTGGGGACTTAACATGACCTGTTTCATTCTGTCAATTAGTGGATCTGCCAATTATGTCTTCATTCTACCTTCAATTAGATCGACTTTAGCCCAGATCATTTGCTTATGAGCGACTTAATTGAATATCTATGCAAATTCATGTAAATAGCAACTGCACACATCCAAAAGTAATTCAGTCTTTGTGAAGCACAATCACCCATTTGTTGAATGCAATGAAAATAGAGCAGAAACAAGCCACTCAGCATTTCAAGCCTCCTCCACTATTCAGTACAGTCATGGCTGACCATCTACACTCAGTAGTCACTTTATTGGTTATACCTGTACACCTTCTCATTAATGCAAATATTTGATAAGCCGATTGTGGCAAAATGCAATACCTGAAAGCTTGAAGACATGGTGAAGAGGTTCATTTGTGAGAAGAAATGTGATCTAAATGACTGACCAAGGAATAATTATTGGTGCCAGATAGGTTAGCTTGAGTATCTCAGAAACTGCTGATTAGGGATTTTCCCACGCAGCAGATTCTAGTTTATAGAGGATGGTGCAAACATCCAGTGAATGGCAGTTCTGTGGGCAAAAACACCTTGTTAATGAGAGGTCAAAGAATAGCTAGTCTGGTTGAAGCTAATAGGAAGGTGACTAACTCAAATAACCATACGTACAACAAAGGTGTGCAGAAGAATATCGGAACATACAGCATGTTGAACCTTGAAGTAGATGGGCTACAGCAGCTGAGGACCACAAGCATATACTTGTGGCCATTTTATTATGCACAGGAGGTACCGAATAAAGTAGCCACTAAGTGTATATCAGAGCTAAGCTCCAGTGCATCTGGAGTGTTCCTTGATGCATTTTGCATCTAGAAATATACCCAATCTTCCAACTTGTCCTGTGCATTCTAATGGTACTAAATTTCAGTTTCATCACTGACTGAAGAAATGTCTTCTGATCTCTGTCCTAGAATTTCTTAGCTAATAAACATGATTGGTCCCACATTTTAAACATCAGAATTAACTTTATTATCACAGACACCTGTTGTGAAATTCATTGTTTTATGGCAGCAGTACAGTGCAGGACAAAAATATGTAGTAAAAAACTTAATTACAAGGTAGTGTTCATGGATTGTTCAGAATCTGTTGCAGAGGGGAAGAAGCTGTGCTTAAGATGTTGAGTATAGGTCTTCAGGTTTCTGTAGCTCCTCCCTAATGGTATAACCTAAATGTAATATGCTGTAAGGTTTCACTGCTAATGTAATGGTTTCTCTGGTGTAAGATGGCTATGTACTGAATACCTGTGCTAATGAACTGGCTGGAATGTTCCATCCCCTTGAAACTAATTAATTATCTCCAAGACCTAGGCTGCATTACCTCCCTGTGCAACTGAATCCTCTATTTCTTCACTTGCTGACCCCAGCGCTGAATGTCCCAACCGACCTCACTCACTCCTTTTGAATGCTCTCTCCCGCTATGCAATCCCAACATCTCCTCGGGAACTGTGGTGCACAGAATGTCCTGACTGTCCCTCTACTCACTTCTTTTGAATTCTCTTCTGCTACACAATCCAATGTCTCCTTGGGAACTGATACATAAGCAAAGTTCATAATTAATTCATCAATTATTTTGTATTTCTTTATTGATCTGTAAATATCTGCAAGAAAATGAATCTCTCAAGGTAGCATATAGTGACATTACATATTTTGATAATAAATTTACTTTGACCTCTGTCTTTACTTGATGCCACTGCTTAGTCCATTCGATGGATGGTGAACTCCCTGAGTTAGAGTCAGAGAAAAGTACAGCACAGAAACTGGTCCTTCGGCTCATCTAGTCCTTGCTGAAACTATTTAAATTGCTTACACCCACTGATCTGCATCAGGACCACAGTCCTCCATACCCCTACAATCCATGTACCTATTGAAAGTTCTTTTAAACTATGAAATCAAACTCTCAACCACAACTTGTGCTGGCAGCTCATTCCACACTTAGAATTTTGTGTCTGAAGAGCTGTGGGCGAGCCATGTTTCTGCATGCCATGGTTCCCAAGAAGACTTTGATAGGCACTTGCCAAGGTCCAATAAAAAGTAAGGGTTAAGCGGAGTGACTGTTGTGAGAGTGGGCCAGTATTAGAGTTGGGATTTCAGGCTTTGGCTTATAAGAGTTCGGGGAGGAGAGGCAAAGGCAAAGACTTCCTTGTTTAATTTTTTCCTCATTATTGCACAGTTAAAGCAGTGGGGATGCCAGGCAGGATAGTGGATTGCTCCTTTGTAGGATGTGGGAAGGCAGGGAGACCACCAATGTCTCTGACTATACCTGCAAGTGCATCCAGCTGCAGCTTCTTTCAGACCGTGTTAAGGGATTAAAGTGAACTCCAGATCATTCAGGAGGCTAAGGGGTTGATCAACAGGGCATACAGGGAGGTAGTTGCACCCAAGGGGAAGGACACAGGTAATTAGGTAACCATAGGAGGGGGCATACAGTGCAGACCACCCCTCTGGCTGTTCCCCTCAACAACAGAAATACTGCTTTGGATACTGGTGTTGGGGGTGGGAGGGAGATGGGACCTAGTAGAGACAAGCCATAGTGGTCAGGTCTCTAGCACAGAGTCTGGCTCTGTAGCTCAGAAGTGGAGGGAGAAGAGTGCAGCAATGATAGAGAATTCCATAGTTAGAGGAGCGGACAGGAGATTCTGTGGATGTGAAAAACACCCAGATAGTATGTTGCCTCCCAGGTGCCAGGGTCAGTGATGTTTTGTGCAGCAAAGGAAGGTTGACAAAAGATGTTTGTTTTGCAAATGTTTATCGTTCTTTTTAGTGAGTCAGCGACATCTTGTAGTTCTTCTGTCAGTGCAGATATGCATGTGTTGCAGCTCTGACTAAAGTTGAAATGTCCTTAATGCACAGTGGATGCAATAGTGCAGGGGTTCCTAACCTGGGCTCCAAGGATCACTTGTTTAATGGTATTGGTCCATAGCATTAAAAAGGTTTGATTCCACAGTTTCCTGTTTGCATTAGCTTTACTCCAACAGGAGCTTGTTGAATTGAGAAAATTGAAACAATAACACAACTTTGCTTAAACCCAATCCGCTCTGGGTGAGGTCTGTGGTTAGAGTTACAGCTTGCATGCCATCACCTAGCACGTGGTAAATGGAGATTAATTTCCAAGGACAGCTGAATTTGAGAACTATTTTCATGGTGTTTTTCAGTTGACTTCATTAAAGGCATTTTTTTCCAGTGTCAAGATCGTATGTACCAATGTTGCTGCTTCCTGCATTTCTCTTAGAATCACAGTTTTTGTCAACTATGTATAGACATAGAAAAAAATTGTACTTCGATTAGAGGAATACTTTTAGCCACTAGGAGAAGTCAGATTTACATGGGAGTGCAAGAGTAGGTCCTCCAGACTTTCTGACCTGCTCCATCATTAAGATTGTGGCTGATCTAGTCCAGTATCATTTTCCAACACTGTCCCCATCTCCCTTCAATACCATACTGGCCGGAGATCTATTGATCTCTAAATGTGATGATTGAGTTTTCACAGCTGTCATGGCTATTAGAACTCTAGAGGCTCACCGTCACCTGAATAAAGAAATTTCCCTTCATTTCAGTCTCACAGTTTACCCTTTTGTTCTCAAATTGTGCCAATGGTTTTAGACCCCTCAGCATTTGGAAGCATGCTCTCTGTATCTAGGCTATCAAGTCCTTATAAAACCTTTCTTCTAAACTAAAATACTCATTCCTGATCTACTTAATCTCTCCTCTTGGCAAATCCAGCATCCCTGGAACCAGTCTAGAAAGTGCTTGCACTGAATCTGACTTTCAGAAATCTGACTTAACAAATTCTCCCATAAATTTTGTACAGAGATACTTAAAACCCTAGTAATGTTTCATGACAATTCAGTATCGGATGTATGCAATATAAGTTCTATGAGTTTAACTGTGGGTTGTGTTAAGATAAACATAGAAAATATTTAACAAAATAAAAGAATTGTGGGAAGTATATGGAGGGTGAAATATGGGTAGTTGTAGAAAATGGGTATTTCTGACTTGACGGAAAAAATCAGTTTAGGAACAGTAATCAGGAGTGAAACCTTTGTTGCCTGTGCAACATTTTGGATTGGAAGATCAAAACAATACTCCACAGATGCAGAACTGCCAGGGCTCTGTACAATTAAAATAATACTTCCTTATTCCTCCAGTCAAGGTCAGCAGCCCTTCTAGTAGTCTGCTGCACTTGTGTGTTAATCGTAATTGCAACAAGTGCACTCGGGTCCTTTTATATCAGCTGTACCTAATTTTTGCACCTTTTGACAAATGCTCTACTTTTCACTTTATACACTAAAATTTATATTATAATCCATTTGTCACGTTTTTACCCACTCACTGTTCATTGATAACTTTGAAGTCCCTTTACTTTCTCCTCTGTACTAACAATGCATAATTCTCAGAAAAGTTCAAAGTAATCAAAGAGTGTGTATATGTTAGCATATGCTATCCTAAGATTCGTTTTCTTGTAGGCATTTCTAGGAAATTAACAAAATGCAATAGTTTTTGAAAAAATATGCATAACAAAGACTGACAAACATCCAATGTGCAAAGGGGACAAATTGTGCCAATAATAAATAAAAAGTAAATAAATTGTACTGAGTAAAGCAAAATAAGGTAATAAGCTAAATGGTCATCTTTGGCTATTGAGTTTGGAACCATTGAGAATTGTTTTAAGTTGGGGAAAGTTGTGCAGCCGTACAAAGAGAGGGAAAGGGCATAAACAAAACAGATTCTGCAGGTGCTGGAAATCTAGAGCAATTACTCAGCTGGTCAGGCAGGAGGGGAATAAAACAGTTGGTGTTTTAAGCTGAGACTGGAAAGGAAAGGGGAAGAAGCCAGAATAAGAGGTGGGGCAGGAGTACAATCTGGCAGATGATAGGTGGAACCACGTGAGGGGAAGATGGTTGTGGTGGGGGGAATGGAGAAGTGAAATGAGAAGTTGGGTGGTGATAGCAGTGGACGAAGAAATCATGTAAAGAGTGAAGCCTTGGAAAGCAAAGGGGGGGGAGAGGGAAAGATGTGCTTAGTGGTAGGATCTCGTTAAAGATGACAGAAGTTACAGAGAATGTTATGCTGGATGTGGAGGCTTGTGGGGTGGTAGGTAAGGACGAGGGGAGCTCTATCCATGTTATGGCAACAGGAAGATTATGGAAATGGAGGAGATGCCAGTGAGGGCAGCATCGATGGTAGAGGAAGGGAAAGAGCACCTTCTGTCAATTCCAGAGTGTTGGTGATAGTGACTGTAGTATCTGGGAGACCTGTCAGCATACAATGTAGATACTGTAGCTGTGCATCATTGTGTCCAGTTTCAGATGACACTGGTGAAACACAGTGATGACTTACTGGCAGCAAACAAAACCACTAGCTATTATCATTTTTTCTGGAAAATAGTTACTGCAATTAATAGACTGTAACTTCCCTTTTGGAGTTCAGCTTTGAACTGCACATAAGACCCGGCATTTTCGCAGTGTGAACTGAAGTCTTGAAGGTACAGGATGCTTTTGGTGTGGCGTATACAGGCTGATTCAAGGTGGTGCATTGTATGAGTAGTATACATTGATAATAAATGTACTTTGAACTTTGCTGGCCCAGGTGTATCCCCATCCCTGACCCCAACCACATATCTCAGCACTAAGCAATTGCTTTGGCCTGCCAGTTTCTTGGTAATGATTCCCTTTACCCATTATGCTAAAATGATCCTTATTAGTTTTGATTCTGCTGGCAATTTTGTTCTTGGGAATGTGTCCAATGCACTAAACAAGGTTAATATGTGAATTAACAGCATTGACATTCTGCATCCCTCAGTAAGGTATGAAGGACATCTCTTCTCATTGCTACCATCAAGGAAGAGGTATAGGAGCCTGAAGACACATACTTAGCATTTTAGGAACAGTTTCTTGCCTTTTTGAATGAATGTACAATTAATGCATTTACACTACCCCTCTTTTATTTTTACTTTCTTCTTGCTTACTTAAAAGTATTTCTGTATATTTTTATTGGAACTTGTGTAGATTTTTATTATGTATTTCGGAGTACTGTTGCCACAAAACAACAAATTTCATGACATATGCCAGAGCTATTTAATTTGATTCTGATTCTGAATTGCCTTGTTAAAGTCATAATTATGGTCGATGATTAAAGCATCCTTGCCAGCAAAACATGGGTACCTGCTTGAGACAGATACCTGCCAATGTATATTTGGTCATGCTCCATGAGAGGCATGTCAGAAAACAAAATTGTGGTAAAGTTATAACTATTCAGCCATTACAATGTGAATGAAAGTGCTTCATGCCAACTTGGGGTGGGTGGCATTAATTAAGAAAGGTTCTAAAATTTATTGTGTGTTTCTGGTGTAAAATCACAATGGTCTTTGATATCTTAAGTATTTGTTGCACATTTTAGGAAACAGCACTGTAACATTTTGATAATTTGGCTGCTGTATAACTAAATATGTTTTCATCTGTTTATTCTAATTGCTCTTTTATTGTTCAGATTTGAGGGATCAATCGAAACAAATCCTTTTTTGAGGCAACTCTTGAATGCTTGTTGGCCCATTTCTGTTAATTATATTGTGTTCTTAATTATACTATTTCAGGCAAATCTGTTTCCATGATAAAGCAATGCAGAGGTGTGCGTGGGCAGTAATTGGTCCATCATATTAATTGAACAGGGGTAATAAAAACAAGGGTTGACTATTCTTTCTCCATTTACTACTCCCCACTACTCTTCCTAAAATGTTCAGTACTGGTGATTATTATATGGACATAATTATTCTATGGTAAACTGGTAAACATTGAGTGCTCTTTGCTTTCCAGCTGATTATTTTTTAACACTTAAGGTAATCATTGAAAATAGTATTGATGTAGAGTGAATCATTATTTATTTGGTAGGTCAGTTCGGACAAAAAATGGCACAACAGGAGGTGGACCTTCAGCCAAAAAGAAACGTTTGGAAGAAAAGGTGACATCGCCTCAACTAAGGTTGACAAAGCAGTCAGCTGCCCAACCACGCAAGGCATCCAGTAATAAACGAGCTTCAAAATCTCTAAGAACAGCTGTCAAAGTGAATAGATTGTCATCAAAATCAACCACAAAGCTAAAGGGTAAAAAAACAAAGGTCACTAAAAACAATGAAAAGATAGTTCCTTTGAAGAAATATACCAAACATTTATTGAAAAATAACATGTCATTAAAATCTTCACACCAGAAGAAATCCATTCTGTCTCCAATATCTAAGAAAAATTCCGGTAAAGTAATGGCTAAAAGAAAATCCACACAAAAACAGAACAGTGCTAAAATTGTGCATAAACAAATCCCGGTGAAGGTGTCACAGAAGTCAGGTCAGAGGAAAAGAACTTCTCAGTCACGACTTCCACACAAAATCTTGCCTAATTCCAAAAAGACTAGCTCTAAGAAGCATTTAAAAATGTCATCACGCAATTTGCGGACAAAAGCTCCTCAAAAGATAAGTAAATCATTATCAAAAAAAGGTGAGACAAACTCTTTAAGAGCCACCATAAAGAAATCGCATCAGAGTAAGAAAAATGTGAAGGTTCAATCTAAGTCTACTGTGAATGTATCTAGAATGAAACCTGCAAAGAAGGATGCAAAATCTTTGTCAGTAACCTCCAAGAAGCAACTTGTCAAAAAAACAGCTAAAAAAGTGACATGCAAGGGTAATCATACTAAACAACTTTCCTCTTGTAAAGGTAATAGTATTGTGAGGAAAAATGTTTCTTCAAAGAAAATTTCTGAGAAGATACAAATTAGTGTGAAGTCTGTAAAGAATCTTCAACAAAGAAAGATGGTGAGAGCAGAGAGATTACGTTATCGCCTTGTAAGTGAGGATAAGTTTGAAACCCGTGCTGCGAGACCTCAAACCAAGTCTATCCAGAACCATTCAAAAGAGAATATTCAACAGGTAGTGAATTCGGGTTTGAAGTCTGGGGCTAAGCAAATGTTGAATAAAGGTCAGACCAGGCGTTCTCAGAGACTGAATCTGAACGCATGTTTATCAACAAGATCTTTTGTTTCCACTGATAGTGCATCTAGTATGGTTCCTACTCAAAAGAAAACATTAAAAAGGACACTTAGTGACTTGTATCCTAAAAGTCCGGAGAATAAATGTCCTTTGAAAAAAATGCTGAAAGTAAATAGTAAGCTTGCAAGAACTAAACAGGAGAACATTACAAAATCTCCAAAAAAGGCTTCAGAAATTAAAGAAAAAGGACATAGTAAAATTGGGGAAAAAACTCCAAATACTACTACTGCTAAAAAGCAAGACTCCAATGGTACAGGACCAACGGCATGTGAAAGAAAAAGTAAACAGGGAATACTAAAAAATACTCCTAAAAGTAAAACTTCAGTAGTTTCAGAAACTTCCCAAGAGCAGACTAAAACTGGTAAGCTTGTTTCTCATTCCAAAACAAAGATCAGAAAAACAGCTTCATGTGTAACATTGGAAAGCAGTGCAAAATTGAAGGGTCTGGTTCAAAACTTGACAAAGGCAACGAATTGTAGTGTCAAAGCTATTAAAGGAAAAACTGGAGTAGAAACATCAACTGAAAAGAAACAAAATAAAGTTCTAAATAATAGTACAGAAAATAAGAAAAAGATAAGTTTTTCTATTAAAGAACAAGGTTCAAAGCAGCCTCAAACAGTTCATAAAGCAAATAAAAATACAATCTCTAATGCTAAATCAGTAATGGAAATCCCATGTTTGCCAACTGATGATAATGCCAAATGTAAGCGACAAAGTATTCTTGAGTTGTGTGAGGAAATTGCAGAAGAGATAGCTTCGGACACTCTTGATCTTTCAGTGAAAGAGGAGTCTACAAAGATGGAAGATAAAAGTATCCCAAAAGAACCAGAAACCGTAACGCCTGAAGACACTAAGAAAACACAGCGGACAAAACCTATTTATTCTAGCCTCAACAGATTCCAGTTTTCAGGCCAAAAATCTATAAAACGTAAATCATTTGAGCATCATAAATCTAATGCTTCAAAGTATACTACACAGAAAGGAAGAAACAGTTGGACTAAAATTAAACAAATTAAAACCGATCAAAAGACATTAACTGCCATCAAATTTAGAAATTTGCAGGTTAAACAAACAGTTTCACAAGTAGTAGTTCAAACAATTAAGATAGAGAAAGAGAAATTGTCAAATGGATTATCTCTGCAGACCAAAGAAGAAAATGGCACTGCACATGACCAGCACAAAGCAGACACTACTGTTTCTCATTTGGAAGTTGGAAGAGACTTTAATAATGGTCAAAGGACAACAGAAAACAGTACATCTGAAAATGATAAACTAGTGAAATTGTGTGATGAAAAAGAGGACGAGATGGAGGTGTCAAAAATGGAGATTGAACCTGAAGCAGATGAGGTACTTTGTATTTCATTTAAATATGTTCTCTTTCAGTGATGTATGGTGGATCAATACTTTGGATTTGCAATGCAAGTGACCATTCTGCTCAATGTTAGCAAGATTTGGCTTTCTCTCTGCTTTTCACCTCCTCATGCAGAAACAGTGCACTCTTGGTGGGCTGTCATTCTTGTCACCTTTTAACTTGTATTTAATTGACTTGAACTCATTGTAGGCTACAGTATCCAACTCATGGGTGTTGTAAATTGGAGATAACTTGTATTTCATAGCTATATAGAGTCCCTTATTCAACACTGTACGCAACACTCCCAAGTGTGGTCTCACCTGTTCAATTATAGAAAAACTTTTTCTTGCACTCCATACAGTTGCAATGAAAAATGTCTTTCAGTTTGCTTGTTTTGTTGGTAATTGCTAAGCTTTCTCTGAAAAACATATCTCACCAATTTTAGCTTTGCTTTTCTTGACAAGTGTAATTAACTTTCATTTACTTCATCTGCTACTAACTTTCTTGTTCAAACTTCCCTTTGCAGACTCTGTATACTCCCACAGTTCACTTTCCCTCTTTTGTATATCATCACTAAATTATCCTGTCATCCAAGTCATTAATATAGATTATAAAAAGTTGGTAACCTGACACTAATCCTTACAACAGCCAACTAGCAACAGTAGTGAACCTTAAAAAATATATTATTTTGCCTGTTAACAATCCTGTTTTCTTATTTAAAATTTTGTATGGGGTACATAATCTAATGTCTTGAAATTCCACATGTATGGCTACTTAAATCTTCAAGATAGAACCATTCATTTGATTTTTCACTATTACAAATTCGGGATGGGGATGTGCACCAATCAACTTGATAACCTTTATGACCCTTTTATTAACAAAGTGGGCCATTGAAGTGTAAAATTGGTGGTAGGAGGATAAATATCGGTATTCTCTTTAGAGAAGAACAATGGTTCGGAATGAGCTTATTGTTCGTAAAGATATTCTTTCTCTCCATTTCCTTTTGATATACTTCCTAAATCTCCCATCAGTAGCTTCTTGAGAGGTCACTGCTGATCAAAGGTTGAATGCCCATAAAAGTTGCAAGAGCGTTTAGACCTTGAGAACTATTAATTGTTTTATAACCTGTTTCCTCATGCTGCCTATCTCTGGGACTAAGAAGTTATTAGGAGCATTTTCCATTCACCTGGATGCTTACATTACAACCATATTCAAATAACAGTTCCATCCCCCAAAGAAAGGGATCATTTGTTACTGGGATGTTTCCAATCCCTCCACCGTCAGCATTATGGTTGTAGCGTATATTAGCCAAGGATGTAGTGTAGTGCTTGCCATATTTATTTTTTAGACATATTCTGCAGCCTGAGAGGAGAGATGTAGTAATGTTTTGGGATACCATTTCTAAATAATAATATTTACATCATCAGTAATAAATAAGCCAGTAAAACCTTTATTGCTGAGCAGAGTTCTTTAGGTCTAATAAGAATGATCACCACCTCACCTCTGTTGTGTAAAGCCTTATTTCATTGCTTCCTTATCACCCAACAAAACAATACAAATTGGCTTTAAATGGACATCTTCCTGAATTATCAAACAGACACTTCCCAATTCTTATCACTTTTTCATAATAACAGAATTATATTCTTGGATGAGAAAGACTGAGGAGTTTTATCAGCTGATATAATTAAAATCCCTCAGTGTGAAGTTGTGAACATCCTATGAAAACCATGATTTAGCAAGGAGAGTCATTCTATATGCAATGCATTTATCTGGTATATCTTCATTTCGTATTGTTGTTTGTAGTGAAGTTTGTAAGTACATCTTTTAATTTAGAACATTGCAGTTGATCAGTCTGAATTAACTCTTGTGCAAAGAATGCAACCAGCCATTACAGTTGAAGTTGAAGGTTTCTGTTTTTCTCACAGGAGCTGCTGCTTGCAATTGTCTTAAATTCTGATGTTTCTGGAGTTTCCTGGGTAACTTTGTACCTGGCTGAATGTTTGAAGTCATAGTGATTTACAGTACAGAAGAGGGACATTGACCCTGATTGTCTTAGGAAATTTCCCAGGTGAATTTTGCAAGCACTAAACAGCAACAATGATCAGAATTCCCCCACATGACTCTATTTGGCACTCAGTCCAACAGATAAGTTTGTTTATTTTTAGACATTTAAATCAAGAAACAAAATCAAAAGAATTTAAGAATATGCAGTTTTCAACAGTAAAGGTTTTTCACAAATTTGTCTGATAAGTGCTTTGTTGCACTCCTGTTGGTGCATGTATTATTGTGACACCAATAAGGACATTGAATATAAGCACAAAATACTCTGCAGATGCTGGAGTCCAAGCAGCGCGCAAAACACGTTGGAGGAACTCAGCAGGTCGGGCAGCATCTGTGGAAGCAGTCAATGTTTTGGGCTGAGACCCTTTGTCAGGACTGAGGGGGGGGGCAGAGGCCCAATAAAGAAGGTGGGGGGAGGGTGAGAAGGAGAAGGCTGGTAGGTGCCAGGTGAAAAACCAGTAAGGGGAAATATCAGGGGATGGGAGGGGAAGCTGGGAGAGGATAGGCAGGAAAGGTGAAGAAGGAATGTAAGGGGAAAGCCCTGTGGGTAATTGAAGGAGGCGGAATCATGAGGGAGGTGATAGGCAGCTAGAGGAGGAGGCAGAGTGAAACTGGGATGTGGGAAGGGAGGGGGAGGGAATTTCTGGAAGTTGGAGAATTCACTGTTCATGCCAAGGGGCTGGAGACTACCCAGACGGTATATGAGGTGTTGCTCCTCCAACCTGGGTTTGGCCTCATCATGGCAGTAGAGGAGGCCAAGTATGGACATATCTGAATGGGAATGTGAAGCAGAGTTGAAGTGGGTGGCAACCGGGAGATCCTGTCTGTTGTGGCGGACGGAGTGGAGGTGCTTGACGAAGCAGTCCCCCAATCTGCGTCGAGTCTCACCGATGTAGAGGAGGCTGCACCGGATGCAATAGATGACCCCAACAGACTCACAAGTGAAATGTTGCCTCACCTGTAAGGACTGTTTGGGGCCCTGACTGGTGGTAAAAGAGGAGGTGTAGGGACATGTGTAGCACTTGCATTTGCAGGGGTAAGTGCCAGATGGGAGATCCGTGGGGAGGGATGTGTGGACCAGGGAGTCGTGGAGGGAAAGATCCCTGTGGAAAGCAGAGAGGGATAGAGAGGGAAAGATGTGCTTAGCAGTGTGGTTCTGTTGAAGGTGTTGGAGGTTGTGGAGGATAATGTGCTGGTTCTGGAGGCTGGTGGGGTGGTAGGTGAGGACAAGGGGAAATCGGTCCCTGTTGTGATGGGGGAATGGGTTAAGGATCGAAGTGTGGGAAATGGAGGAGATGTGGGTGAGGGCATTGTTAATGCCAGCAGAAGGGGAACCACGGTCCTTAAAGAAAGAGGACATTTGAGATGTCCTGGAATGGAAAGCCTCATCCTGGGAGCAGATGCGGTGGAGACGGAGGAACTGGGAATAGGGAATAGCATTTTTGCATGTGGCAGGGTGAGAAGAGGTATAGTTGAGGTAGTTATGAGAGTCAATGGGTTTATAGAAGATGTCAGTAGACAGTCTGTCTGCAGAGATGGAGATTGAGAAAGGGGAGAGAAGTGTCTGAGATGGACCAAGTGAATTTGAGGGCTGGGTGGAAGTTAGAAGCGAAGTTGATGAAATTGATGAGCTCAGCATGAGTGCAGGAAGCAGCACCAATGTAGTGAAGTAAAAGTTGGGGAGCAGTACCAGTAAAGGTGTTATGTGGAACCAACAATGATAGATGTGGAACAGAGTCAGTATATTATTGGAAAGCAACAGAATTTATTAGTACTCAAGCATAAACATGGAAAATTAAACAAGAGACTAACTTAAAATAAAGTTAACAGCGCTATGCGAGTATAGCTCCCAAACAGTCAAACTTAGAAACAATTCTGAACAGAGTCTTACTGAAGCACAGTCTCAGAATGTCAGTTCAGAAAGTTTCAAGGGATTCATGGGGGAATTGATAGGAGAGACTTTTAGTTTCGAAGTATAGCGAAGAGATGATCTTGAAGATGGAGATTCAAAATACAGCGAAGAAGTGAGTCTCGCAGAGATGCGCCAAAGCGGCCACAATACCTTTCTGAAGGCGATTCAGCAGACACACTGTACCTCGAACGCTGAGCTCACAAAGCGACCACCATACCTTTACAGTGGAAGCGAGTTCACGATGCGGTCTATTTTGAAGAGTCCACAAAAAGTGAGAATTTCATCATGTAACTGACATGAGAAGTCCCTTTTCTAGGACTGGTCCCTACACACCCAAGACTTTGCCGGGCCATCAAAGTGGGTGCCAGAAATCTACGTTTGGATAACGAAATGTCAGTCACCTCCAAAATGCACAGCGTTATTGACTACCTACTCCCTTTTGGGTTTGATCGAAGCTTGTACTCCTCACTCTCACTAACGACTCTGCTGTCCAAACATGACGACTCTCCTAAAGTGTGCAGCTGCTTTTATACTGTTGGGGTAGGTCATCGTGTGACACTACAAGAAAGAAAGTCACGTACATCACGTACCGATCCAGGTGTTGAAACTGGGGTTCATAACAATAGATTTGGAGTATAGACTGTTCCACATTACCAGTGAGGAGGCAGGCATAGCTGGGGCCCATGGGAGTGCCCATAGCTACACTCTTGGTCTGAAGAAAGTGAGAAGAGCCAAAAGAGAAGTTATTAAGTTTGAGTACCAGTTCCGCCAACTGGAGGAGTGTATTGGTGTTGGAGAACTGGTGAGGTCTATTGTCAAAGTAGCGGAAGGCTTTAAGGCCTTCTTGATGGGGAATAGAAGTGTATAAGGATTGGACATCCATAGTGGAAATGAAGCGGTTGGGACCAGGGAACTGGAAGTTATTGAAGAGGTGGAGGGCATGGGATGTATCCCGGATGTAGTTGGGAGGGACTGAACTATGGGTGAAAAGATGGAGTCCAGGTAGGTACAAGTTCGGTGGGGCAGGAGCAGGATGAAACTATGGGTCTATCAGGACAGTCAGGCTAGTGGATCTTGGCAACCGTTGACATTGAATATATCTGTTCCTTAATTTTTGTTAAAACCTTTCATCAAATTTTTCTAATTACTGAAAATTAGGCCTTTAAGAATGAGAAATGGTCAAGATTATGAATTCCTTTTGCATAAATTACAATCAAGATACCTCGTGATTTATTATTTTCTCAAAAAGCTTGAGAGAAGTCTTAAATTTTAGATTGTTACTTTTATTAACTTTTTTTCATTTAAGTCTGGCAGACAATTAAGCATAATTCTGTAGATCCATTTTTTTAAAAGGTTACCTCCAGCCTCATTTAGATGCCTTCTCATGAAGAGAAGGATCCAGAATTAATAAGACAATTTGGAGAAACACTTCTATGTAAGAACAAAGCTTCAAATTTGCCTTTGGTTATGTTTGTTTAAATGATTTTTACAAAAGTTGTAGATAAGTGGAGTTTACACACTACTTCATCAGAGTAACTGAAATTAATACCTGAATGGGAAAAAATCTGAAATTTTAGAATTGTGCCTAATAACAAAATATTTTTGAGGTCCAAGTTGTTCTATCAACTTTTGGATATTACTTACAGTGGCATGCAAAAGTTTGGGCACCCCGGTTAAAATTTCTGTTACTTTGAATAACTAAGCAAGTAAAAGATGACCTGATTTCCAAAAGGCATAAAGTTAAAGATGACGCATTTCTTTAATATTTTAAGCAAGATTACTTTTACTTCCATCTTTTACAGTTTCAAAATAACAAAAAAGGAAAATGGCCCGAAGCAAAAGTTTGGGCACCCTGCATGGTCAGTAACACCCCCTTTGGCAAGTATCACAGGTTGTAAACACTTCCTGTAGACAGCTAAGCGTCTTTCAGTTTGTGTTTGGGGGATTTTCACCCATTCTTCCTTGCAAAATGCTTCTAGTTCTGTGAGATTCTTGGGCTGTCCTGCATGCACTGCTCTTTTGAGGTCTATCCACAGATTTTCGATGATGTTTAGGTTGGGGGGCTGTGAGGGCCATGGCAAAACCTTAAGCTTGCGCCTCTTGAGGTAGTCCATTGTGGATTTTGAGGTGTGTTTAGGATCATTATCCTGTTGTAGAAGCCATCTTCTTTCAATCTTCAGCTTTTTTTTTACAGACGGTGTGTTGTTTGCTTCCAGAATTTGTTGGTATTTAATTGAATTCATTCTTCCCTCTACCAGTGAAATGTTCCCCATGCCACTGGCTGCAACACAAGCCCAAAGCATGATCGACCCACCCCTATGCTTAACAGTTGGAGAGGTGTTCTTTTCATGAAATGCAGCCTTTGTTCTCCAAATGTACCTTTGCTTATTGCGGCCAAAAAGTTCTATTTTAACTTCATTAATCCACAGGACTTGTTTCCAAAATGCATCAGGCTTGTTTAGATGTTACTTTGCAAACTTCTGATGCTGAATTTTGTGGTGAGGACGCAGAAAAGGTTTTCTGAGGACTCTTCCATGAAGGTCATATTTGTGCAGGTGTTGCTGCACAGTAGAACAGTGCATCACCACTTCAGAGTCTGCTAAATCTTCCTCAAGGTCTTTTGCAGTCAAGACGGGGAATTTGATTTGCCTTTCAAGTAATCCTATGAGCAGTTCTTAAGGAAAGTTTTCTTGGTCTTCCAGACCTCAACTTGACCTCCACCGTTCCTGTTAACTGACATTTTTTAATTACATTACAAACTGAGGAAATGGCTACCTGAAAACGCTTGGCTATCTTCTTATAGCCTTCTCCTGCTTTGTGGGCATCATTTAATTTTCAGAGTGCTAGGCAGCTGGTTAGAGGAGTCCACGGCTGCTGATTGTTGGGACAAGGTTTGAGGAGTCAGGGCATTTATAAGTTTTGAAATTTGCAACAGCTGGCCTTTTCTAACGATGACTGTGAACAAGCCATAGCCCTCACAAGCTAATCTGAGACCTTGGTAAAAGTTACCTAAGAGTTCAAATCTCTTGGGCTGCCCAAACTTTTGGATGGTGCTCCTTTCCTTTTTTCACTCTAAAATTGTACTAAACAAAAATAATACACTAATCTTACCTAAAATATTGTAAAGAGTTTCATCTTTAACTTTATGACTTTTGGAGATCAGTTCATCTTCTGCTCACTTAACTATTCACAGTAACAGAAATTTTGACTGGGGTGCCCAAACTTTTGCATGCCACTGTATCTTGTGGTCAGATAGACCTTTCTGTAGTACAGGAAAAAATTGTGGATTGGATTGTGACAGAGTGTGCCCTGGTGTTGAATGGGGAAAGTGAATATTGAACAGTGGCAGGATTATGGCATGGTTTAAGCTTTTCAGTTGGATTAAAAGGATGAACAGGAAGGAACCCAAGAAACGTTTGGCTTCTATTTGAGGTTGACTTTCGGTCCATTGTGTGATGAAGAAATGTGACTTGGCTGCTGAGAAGATCTGTTGTTGCACAAATGCTCTAATCCAAGTTGAAAATCTGAGTATCCATAAGTATGTTGCAAGCTGTTGGGTTTCACTCTGCATGTTGGAGTGTCTCTGTGTTTACTCTTTAGAAGCACTGAGGAATAGGAAGAAAGATGTTGACTCCATGCGGTAAGTCTCCAGTTTTCTCAATTAATATTTTTATTCAAAATTGTTTACATAATTTGCTCTTAAATCCAGACTGTTTCCAGTACTGTCTTGAAATGTTTCTTTGACTAGGTCAGTTTACTGTGTATTTTTATAAACTTAATATGTCATGGATTTCTAGAATGGTGAACTTGGCAATAATACATTACTAAGTCGACCATAGCAAAATATATGCTCAATTATTTAAATTTGTTGCACTCCAATTGAGGTATTTTTGTTTTCTTCAGAGTTTTAGATTACACCTGGAATCAAGTCCTGAATGTAGTCCAGAAAAAAGCACTTCTACAACATTACCACCAAAACCTGTTAAAGAGCAAGTGGAGAGTGAGTCAGGTACAGTTGAATAAATTATTGTATATCAGGAAAGATTATGTTCATGGACCTATTTTTGGTCTGCTATATGAGTGAATGTTAGTTGCATTTAATTTGTACTTTGAATGTTGTTCACAGAATCTGGAAAGAAATTTACAAAACTCATTCACATAATGCTTCAGGCATCAGAATTTTTGCAACTCCATCAGATTCAAATTCTGACCCCCCCCCCCCCCAACTTTTCCATCATATTTCAATAACAAGAAATTTACTAATACCTACTTATTATCTCCTCTTCCAGTTCTCATGCACCCTATCAGCCAAAGAAATCCTGCACAAATGTTTTTTCAGCTGTGTAATCAAAGCTACTGCTATTTCTAGATCAAGATACAAGTTGAGTAGGCACTTTAAGATAGTGTACTTTAAATTTTTATTGATTTGAACTTTATGAGCCAATTTTATATGGATATAATATGTCTAGCCTGTCTAGTATTCATATTATTAACAATACTTGTTAGCAGTTCAAATTTTAATTTTGTCTTGTTCAATATAATTGTAGGGTCATTGCTGAAGGAAACTGTACGGACTCTCTTCAGTAATCCAGATTCCTTGGAAGTGAATAATGAAAGGTATTTGTCATGGTTTTAGAATAGCTATGTGGACATAATTTACATGAATTTACATCTTAGGGAAAATCTAATATGTAGTTTGCTTATGTATATGGATAATTGCTTTACCTCTACAGCAGGGTGCACTGATTATACCCCCACAGCCTGTTAAGAGCAGCTCAAAATTGGTTGCCCAGTTTTCATGATACAAAGTACATTTATTATCAAAGAGTGTAAAAGTTATACACCATAAGATTTATCTACATGCAGGCAGCCATAAAAGCAAGAAACCCGAAAAACCCAATTTTTTAAGAAAAAGAAAGATCGAAACCACTGTGCAGAGAACTGAAAACAAAGCAGTCATGCAGACAATAGAAACAAGTACTAAGATCCACTCCCTGGAGCAGCCAGAGTAGGGTCAAGTCTCAGTAGCACAGCATCTGGAGTAATTCACCGCCAAGAGATGAGTGAACATCGCGGGAATGCAAGCAAAATCAGCCTGACTGACCCTCGCCCCTGGTCCCGGTCATCAGGCTTTGTAGTCTTTCTGGGCTGGCATTTAAATTGTCAAAGCATCAGGTAGTGCCTTGTTCTAGGACCTGCACCCTGGTATGGCAAAACTCTTGGGCCACCTAGTCTGAAGCTGTTCTTGATCTCACCAAATCTGCTCGGTGCTCGAAGCGATCTAACCTCTCAGCTGGGTTAAGTGGACGGGGCATCAAAAGTCTTCCTCATCGACCTCTCCAAATCATTTATTCCAACTCCATCTCCGACAGCAATAACAACTCTGTCTGCGACCATGTCTTGAAAAAATTGTGCTTCGGCTTTGCAATGCACCAGCACAGTTCATTCTTTACATCAGTTTCTTCTCCACTTCTTTATTATTTGTAGTGATAGTTTAGCACAATTTTTTTCAGAAAAGGTATTATTAGTAATGCTTTTAGTCTAATTTCTTGCCTCAGTAAGTTTATGCATGCCTTCGGTAGCAACGTCTTAAACTGGAAGATCTTGTTGAATATTGCTATTTGTGTAACAGTTGTATTCTATTGATTGTTTGAAGTTAAAAACAGATCAAAAAGAATGAAAACATGAGATAGTCTAGATAGTCTACCCATGATCAAGAACATGTATACAGAAAGATGCTGAAGAAGGAAGGGCCAGTAACGTCATGAAGGATCCCACACATCTTGCTCATGGGCTGTTTGTTCCACTCCCATCTGGGAGGAGGCTACATAGCAATCACACCAGGACCACCAGACTCAAAAGCCATTACTTCCTCCAAGCAGTAAGACTTGTAACATTTCCACCCACTAACTCCACCACTACTTTATTATTTCTCATCAGTTACCTAATGTACATTTAGCATAATTTTATGGACATACAATCAATCTATGCATATAAGCTCTCTTGTATATCTTACAACTTACAATGGGAGATAGAAAATGATAGTCGTGGGGATTTCAATTTGCAGGTAGATTAGAAAAATCGGGTTGATGCTGGATCCCAAGAGGAGAAATTTGTAGAATGCCTACAATGTGTTTTTTTTTATAGCAGCTAGTTTTTTTGAGCCGACTAGGGGATCAGCTATTCTGGATTGGGTGTTCTGCATGAACTGAAATTGAACAGAGCTTAATATAAAGGAACCCATAGGGTGCAGTGATGGTAATACGATTCAATTCACCATGTAATTTGAGGAGAGGCTAAAGTTAGAGGAGTAAAGGTAATTACAGGGACATGAGAGAGGAGCTGGCCAAAGTTAACTGGAAGTGGACACCAGCAGGGATCACAGCACAACAGCAATAGTTGGAGTTTCTGGGAGCAATTCAGAAGGCGCAGGATAAATGCATCCTAGAGAATAAGTAGTATTCTGAAGGCAGAATGTTGCAAATGTGGCTGACAAGGGCAGTCAAACCCAACATAAAAACCAAAGAGAGGACATGTAATAGAACAAAAACTAGTGGAAAATTAGAGGATTGGAAAGATTTTAATATCCAAAATGTTCAACATTCTCATTCAACAAAATCATAGAGGGAAAAGATGAATACGAAGGTAAGCTAGGCAATAATATCAAAGATACCAAAAGTTTCTTCAGGTATATAAAGAGTAAAGGAGAGGAAAGAGTGGATATTGGACCACTGGAGAATGATGCTGGAGATGTAGTAATGGGGGAATAGGAAATGGCGGATGAACTGAATAAGTATTTTGCATCAGTCTTCACCATGGAAGACAGTAGCAGTATGCTAGAAGTTTGAGAATGTCAAGGGCAGAGGTGAGTGAAGTTACCAGTACTAGGGAGAAGCTCTTGGGGAAACTGAAAGGTCTGAAGGTAAATAAACCACCCGGACCAGATGGTCTACACCCCAGGGTTCTGAAAAAGGTGGCTGAAGAGCCATTAGTAATGATTTTTCTAGAGTCATTAGATTTTGGTGTGGTTCTGGAGGACTGAAAAATTGCAAAAATCTCTCCACTGCTTAAGAAGGAAGAGATGCAGAAGAAAGGAAATTATAGGCCAGCTATTCTGACCTCAGTGGTCATTAGACTCTATTGTTAAGGATGTGGTTTTGGGGTACTTGGGAGCACAGCATAAAATAGGCTGAAATCAGCATGATGAATTGAGGGAAAATCTTGCCTGTTGGCATTCTTTGAAGTAACAAGCAGGATGGACAAAAGGAAAATTGGTGGATGTTGTGTTTTTGGATTTTCAGAAGGATTTTGACAAGATGCCACATGTGAGGCTGCTTAACAAGTTAAGAGCCCATGGTATTACAGGAAAGATACTAGCATGGATAGAGCTTTGGCTGATTGACAAGAGGCAGAATGAAAGTAAAGGGAGCATTTTCTTGTTGTGCAGAGGATGTTTCCTATTGTGGTGGAGCCCAGGACCAGAGGACAGAGGCTCAGAATAAAGGACATCCATTTAGGATGGAAATGAGGAATTTCTTCAGCCAAGAGTGGTGAATCTGGGGAATTCATTGCCACAGGCAGTTGCGAAGGCCAAGTCATTGGGTATATTTAAGGGCATGAAGGGATGCAAGGAGAAGCCAGGAGACAGGGGCTGAGAGTGAAAAGAATCAACTATGATGAAAATGCAGAGCAAACTGGATGGGCCAGATGGCCTACTTCTACTCTATGTTATGGTCTTGTATTTATATTTTTTTGTGTATATTATTATTATGTTCTTTATCTTTTTTGGTTATTTTCATGGTGCATCATATCCGGAGTAGCAATTATTTCATTCTCCTTACAGTTGTATACAGGAAATGATATTAAACAATCTTGAATATAACACAACATGGCCTAAACCTCACTGTTTTATCAGAACATATATCCAATCTGTCCCAAGCATGATGCACTTGGTTGAGTTCTGTTGGTCTTCAGTTTATGAAGCTAGGCTTCACTTTCTTCTGTTTTCCTCAATACTGCCACCTCTGATCTTCTACTGGGTTGAAACATGATTTGGAATTGATTCTTGGCATATGATTTCATTGGGCAGTTGATTGACCATACAAGAAAAAATGTTCATACGAATGACAGATTCGATTATGAGATTGGCCGATTTAACTAAACTGGACAACTAAGAAAACCATGAAGTTGCTCTTCAGTGCAACTTCAAGTGCCCAGGATCATTCACTCCTGACGTCTGAGGTAATGCATGACGACTACTACAACTAGACAATAGAAAACAAATCATTTACGGACCATAACAAGGCCTTTTTCACACTATTATTTTCCCCAAATTCTTCAGTCATCGAGATTTCTGTAATTTTTTTGAATTTTTGTTCTTTTCAATTGCTGTAAGATGATATGTAAAATTGCAAATTAATATGAATCCATGTACCCTCATCACTTGCTACTCAGTATATATGTTTTTTTATTAACCTAATGGCTTTTGCTTGCTGTCACACTGATACTGAGAAGATTCATATTTCTGAACACAGTAAATATTGAATACTAGTGTTGCTAGTCAACTTTGTCTAAGTGTAACTAGTAGACTAGAAAGTGCAGTTTGAGAAATTTGTTTATATCTTTTAACAAACAATGTGTCAACTTTTATTCTTTCAAAGTGTATCTTTGTCTAATCAGCTAACCATAGCGAAGAACACAACAATTCCCCTTGAATTTTCTGTACAAAAAGAGGCCAAACTATCAGACAATGCAGATGGAGGTGGGCTTCAACAAACAATCCTTGTAAGTGCAGATCAGAAATCAATATAAGAAATCAATACTAGTTGTAAGACTTATTTCTGAGTTGATTTGTTTTAAGCAGTTCAATCTGAACTGTCATCTTAAGTTGAAAAATTGCAATACAGGCAGTACCCAGGTTACAGACGTCCAACTTACAGACAACTCATACTTATGAGCGGACTGCCATAAAGCCTGTCCTTCCGTCGGAACACATGCTGCCTCTAGCATTTTGTATGTGTTGATGGGGAAATCCGCTCTCTGTCCCGGAGAATAAATCTCGGGGAGATACTGGTGGTCCATCCGCTGTAGTTAGGTAAAAGCCCAGAAACAGGTCCTGTTGGCTACCCAACTGTGCCTTACACTCAGTGGCCTTCTCCTCGATCTAGCGGGCTGCACTGCCCGAGACTCTCCCCCACCCCCCCCCCCCCCCCCCCCACCCTGGATGTTGAAACGGTGCATTGGGAAATGGAGGTGTCTGAGGGTTGGAAGAGTGTGAGATGTACCGGAACACAAAGGGACCTCACTGACAGCAGGAAGAGACTCACAAGCTGGGCTTGTGTACTGGGATCAGAGGGATTCACATCGCAGAGACTGTACTGAGATGTGGAGGTGGCGGGGAATCGGTGCTGGGGTCGAATGCATAGAAAGGTAAAATATATACTATATAGTAAGACAAACATTTGACTGACGCTAAATAAGACCGGATGTACCTGTACCAACTTACATACAAATCCGAGTTAAAGACAGACTTAGGAATGGATCTCGTTTGTAACCCAGGGTCTGCCTGTACTTTAAAAGGGCCTCTACTGAAAATGTAATCTATATCATTATTGACAGTGCTGTTGAGGGACCTTCAATATGGCAAATGTGGCTTTACAAGTTGGTAAACAAATGCTGGTATTTGTTTTATTGTATTCATATGAAATTCAATTTTTCTGGTAAACTTGGAACTTTTGATGTTGGACCAGCAGATTTTTGTGGGCTATCAGATATTAATAATCCAATACCCATGATTCAGTTTTTAAAAAGATGTTACAAAGTAATATTTCAGGAAATTTGTAAAGCTTCAAGGGAGAGTGTCCAACAAAACCTGCTGAGTTTAAAGTGAGTGCTGGGATTGGAGGATGATATGGAATCTCAGTGATTGCAGAGTGCTAGTGTCAAAGTATAGATGCCAAACTATCTGGATTTATGGGTGGCAGATTATTGAAATTTTACAGTAGTTAACGTATTCTCTTGTCTGTAAATTAGTAATCAGTCTGGCATAAAATGCCATGAAATAACCTAAGTGTCTTCTGGATTTAACAAGTAGTCTTAGGATTAAGCAGCTCTAGATATGTAGAGATGTTAGGAAAGCAAATAGATGAGGAATTTGTTTTCTGAAAATGTTATGATATCTTCCATTAATTTTTGCAAACTGCATCTAAGCTTCCTTTCTCTTTCAATTGGATAAAGTAAGATTTTTGAAGGGAAAAACATTGAGAAATTGACTGGTGTTAATCCAGATTGCTACATGGATAAATAAGAATTTAATTACATTTTATAATATTTTTTCTGTTAATTAGTACATAGGAATCAGAAGAAAATGTGAGTAGTAAATTAGACAGTTGGAATTTTAACGAATTGTATACATAAGTTAATGGATGTGCATCTGAATATGTTTATTTGCAGGATTCTGGGCAGAAAAGGATTGGAGCAATTTCTTGCACTACATGTGGAATGCTTTATGCAGCTTCTATCCCAGAAGATGAAGCTCAGCACTTTAAGTTTCATAAACACTTTATTAGTGCTGTAAAATATGTGGTAAGATAATAGAGCATTGCAGCATAAACTGGATGTATAATTATGCAATGCAATACAGAAATCAGAAATATTCCCTACATGTGACATATATTTTATTTTAAAAAAAGCATAGATGAACTTTTCCTCCCAATAGTACCTCTCTTTGGGTGTACTCCCCAAACTTTCTTCACTCCATTAGTTTGTTGCATCCTGTTCAAGCTGTAATATTTATTACTCCACAGGAGAAGGTGACTCATACATTCTCAAAGTAATGTAAGTACTACTTCTTGGATAGTAGCAAGGATGCATGTGGCATCAATCTGTTGAATGCCTTTTTGATCTTTCTCCTCTTTTCAATTCCTGTCCAAAAATTTATGTTCATTCCCATATGTCAGGGATTGGTGTTACAGGATGAGCAGATTTAATTCACATTCTGAATTCAGAAATTAGGCCATTGTTCTATTGTAAAAGTTCTTAATCAGGGGAAAAAAGGCCCTTTTGTTAAATTGCAATTCTGTCTATTAGGAAACTAAATATTGTTTTACTAGGCCACAATATCCAGTAAACATGAGATAAATTGAAATTAGTAACATTGAATAACATATCCTGAAATCCTGGTGTGTAATAATTTGGATCCTGCATCAAAACTAAAATTTATTGGAAGCATTATTTTATCTGATTATATTGCTGGCTATTATAGTCTTATTAGAAAAATTATAGTGCGAGTCATAAAATCACTTTTAAATGTATACTTTTAACCTAGGGTTGGAAGAAGGAGAGAATTTTAGGTGAATATCCTGATGGTAAAATAATAATGGTTCTTCCTGATGATCCAAAATATGCCCTTAAAAAGGTAATCTTGTCTTTTATGCATTTAGTTCTGTTTCTGTACTTCGGTTTGAATTGATTCTTAGAAATTTATCAAGGTTTTGGGATTGCCTGAAATGTTGCTTCCCATTAAGTGTATCAGTTTAATTGCAAATGGCATAGGCATGATTATTCCATTTTTTAAATATTTAAGATATTGTGTATCCCCTAGCAACACACAGTATACCAAAATTGTAACAAAAATGGAGTTAGTAACATTGGATAACATGCCCTGAAGATCCTTGTCTGCAATGATCTAAATGCTGCATCAAAACAAATAAAAATGGGATTATTTAATGCTGCCTGAGGTTTTTCTTGTGCTTTGAGATGGCAATCAAAATTTTCACCATAAATCCTTTAGCAAGAAATTGAATTCCAGAATTTCTTGGAAGCTACCATGTTTGTCTTGGTCAAAAGCTAACTGAACCTCTGTACCCTGTATTTTCTGTTTTGGTACCTTGATTTTATTATATCTGAATGGAATCTGACATGCTTGTTGCTTTTAAAATGTGTGTAAAATTAGGACTATTGAAAAGATGTAATCTTTTAATGTTTAGGTGGAATAATTGAAGGGTGAATTCAGTAATTGGTTTATTAAAATTAATATATTTATGACAGGTTGAGGAAATTCGAGAGATGGTTGATAATGACCTCGGGTTTCAGCAGGCAGAACTTAAGTGTCCATCCAGAACAAAAACTCTTCTCTTCATTTCTAATGATCGGAAAATAGTTGGCTGTTTAATTGCAGAACACATACAGCGGGTTTGTATTTTCTAACTTTACTTAAAAGCCGCAGAACTGTAAGTGTTGAATTTGTCTCTTGATTTTAGCATGTATATAACCAATACAGAGTTTAATTCCAACACAACTTGTATTAATATTTATAGGGTTTTTTTCCTGAACCCTCTAATTTGCACCTAGTGAATAATTTAGTTGACTCTGTTCAGATAGTTTAAATTACTGGAAATTAATTAATTTTACTGTTTTACCCACATAGGGCTTCAGGGTTATAGAAGATAAAGCTACTCAACAATCATCAAATGATGCAATTATGCTTGAACGTCAGCGAGCATGGTGCTGTTCAACCAATCCAGAACCTGCAATTTGTGGAATAAGTAGGGTTTGGGTCTTCAGTATGATGCGACGAAAGGCAATTGCTACAAGAATGACCGACTGCCTTAGGTAAAGAACAAATTTTGTATGTATGTGTATTTAGTGTATTTTTGAAATGTACACATTTGGTTTTTATCTCAACAATTTGTATTGTTTCTTAAGTAAAAGTGATGATGAACAATGTACTGATAGTTTTTTCTTTCAAGTCATCAATCCAGCATCCACAATACTGCCATATTCCATTTAGCACTTTGGATAATTAATCATATGTACCCATGATCTCAAAATCTTGAGTTTAGATGTACAATTTAATAAATGTCAATTTTTGGGTTGAAGCACCCAAAAATAGATAACTTAAGATCTGCATCTGATTGTCTGCATCTGATTGCTGGTCAGGTTGTCTCCTGATGGCAAAAATCAGAATTGGGAACTCATTTCCTGTAGTCCTTGTCTCCAGATATCAGGATAGTAAGCATAATTTGTTGCTATTAATCTTGAACCTTACAATTAATACAGGCTGCTGAGGGTGCTAAAGTTTGGGTGGAATGTTGGAGATCCGGGCTTCTGAGAGCATGGGAGGACAAACTAACTTGCACAACATATTGTCCAGAATTGGGTTTAAAATCAGTGGTAAATATTGTGAAATATGTTGTTTTGTGGCAGCAGTACATTGCAATACATAATATTAAGAGCTACAGTATACAGTAATGAATGAGCCTCTGTCAGTCAGGCTCAAACATGGATGTTGTATCCTAGCTGTCTAGATACGCAAGCCTGGGCAGTACGATGTGGAGCCAAGCCGTTGCCCATGTAGCAAGTTCCCTCTCTCCACGCAACCGATGAACCCAAAGAAACAACAGAGACTGATGAACTTTGGTACCAGCAGTGTGGTAGGAGTTACCAGTCAGTATTGAACTCAATGTAGGATTACCTTGGGGACTCCAGTTTTACTCCTGAAGTGTTCCCCATGAATGGCTATAGCTGCAAGGTGGCTGAGGTTTGAGATCAGAGTTTTCATTTTAGATGAGCTGCCAACCAATGCTGCTGAGCCCTGTTTGTCTGAAGTGACTGGTTTTATGGTATCAGTAGCCTGCCTTTGCCTCTTGTCCTGTCAGTAGAAACTGTTCTGCTGGGTTTAGTAGGTAAGCCACACCTGAAGGCCAGGAGCTGGACTTGGTTGTCAGAGGTTTTATGAGGTGCATGCTATTGGGAGCATTGTCCCCATTTCCACCCCCAGCTATAACAACCTTGAGGAATCATTTACAATAAGAAATGTATATAAAACAAATAGTGAGGTACTGTACATGGGTTAATTGTCCATTTGGAAATCTGTTGGCAATATGGAAGAAACTGTTCCAATATTTGAGTGCTCTTGGAAATAGTTTTCCTCTTAACATGTAATCAGTCTAGTAAATTCTTGAACATTTCACATGGAGCAGTTTCCTTCTTACTGCATTGCTATACCGAGGCCCCATTTGAATTCTCATCATTCCCATGCATTCTTATTCTCTGACACATCAAGTTTGCTGTTTATTGTTACATGTTTACTGATTAGGTTGGCTGATAAACCCAGGTTAGTACCTGTGTTTGGTAGAGCTTTATACTTGTTCTTTCCACACAATGACTTCTCCCATTCTGGCATTTGTAGTGATTTTGACTTCTACCTCTATTGATGATTCCATTTTCAGGATGTACTGCTACATAATTCTCTGCCTATAGTTAATACTTAGTGGTGGAAAATTTTTGAAGAATTGTCAAATGATAAAAGGTTCAGTAACATATACTCTTACAAATATGCAATCAGTGGCCACTTAATTAGCTATGCCTGTACACCTCATTAATGTAAATTTCTAATCAGCCAATCATGTGGCAGCATCTCAATGCATAAAAGAATGGAGACATGGTCATGGTTCATTGGTTGTTCAGACCAGACATCAGAACAGGGAAGAAATGTGATTTAAGTGACTTTTACTGTGGAATGAGTGTCGGTGCCAGACAGGGTGGTTTGAATAACTCAAACTGCTGATATCCTGGGATTTTTATGCACAGCAGTTACTACAGTTTATAAAGAATGGTGTGAAAACAAAAAATATCCAGTGAGCAGCAGTTCACTGTTAATGAGTAAAGGCAGAGGAGAATGGCCAGATTGGTTAAAGCTGTCAGGAACTCAAATACCCACGTGTTACAGTAGTGGTGTGCAGAAGAGCATCTCTGAACATGCAACACATCGAATCTTGAAGTAGATGGGCGACAGAAGCAGGAGAGCACAAACATACACTCAGTAGCCATTTTAATAAGTGCAGGAGGTACCTAATAAAGTAGCCACTAAGTTTTCCAAATGTAATATCTTAAGTTGTGTGCAGCTAAAATCTACAAGTCTCATTATATATGATTGTATTCCTCAGAATTGATTTGATAAAACTGCAGGAATTGAACTGTGCCACATGGAAACAAGCAAATTTGAGTAGTCTTCTGAAGTTTATTTTCTGGTTAATTGAATGGTTATTTGCTGATGAGAAAGTTATGCATACAGCAAAACCATTCCCCTAAACCTAAACTTTTAATTCTGTCAGACCTGTCCTTCACTGACTGGATTTTTCTAAAAAAAAATCTTAACTTCTGACTATGTGAAATGGCACTGGAGTTATTCTCCCCACAAACTTAAATCCAGTTTTCCAAATAGCTGATCAACTGGGTCCATCTATTCTCATTTTTCTCCACTTTGCAAGTGACCGCGATTTCCCAGTCACTCAGCTCCACATTTTAATCTTGATAGTTTGTCAATCACCCTGAAGACTCATCCCCTCCACCATCTATGCACGGTGATGACTCTGTGTACTGTCTACAAAATGCAATGCATTATCTTCACTATTCTATCAAACTTGTAGTTTCTACCAGCAAGGAGTATGGAACACTGCCACCTGCAGATATGTTCCAGGATGTGCACCATTGTGACTTGGACAAATAACACCATAACAGTCTAAATCCTGGAATTCCCTGCCTAATCAATCTTGGGGAGTTCCTTCGCCAAAGCATAACAGCAATTCAAAAAGTATCTTGCATCTTCTCCAGGGCAATTAGGAATGTGCATTAAAGCTGGCCTTGCTGGTGTGCCCAGGTCTTGAGCAATGAATAAACATAGAACATAGAAATTTACAATACATTACAGGCCCTTTGGCCCACAATGTTGTGCTGACATATAGGCTACTCTGGAGACTGCCTAGAATTTCCCTAGCGCATAGCCCTCTATTTTCCTAAGCTCCATGTACCCATCTAAGCGGCTCTTAAAAGACCCTATTGTTTCTGCTTCCACTGCCGCTGATGGCAGTGCATTCCACACACCCAGCACGCTCTGGGGGAAAAACTTACCCCAACGTCCCCCTTGTACCTATTTCCAAGCACCTTAAAATTATGCCCCTCATGTTAGCCCAGGGAAATTTGGCTATCCACACAATCAGTGCCCCACATAGTCATATTTTTTGCTTCTGAGGAGTTGCTGTATTAATTTGTTTCTTAGATATGTGCATTTGGTGTTTTGCTGATATTTTTCCTCTTTGTGTTGCTATTTTGTTAAATTTCAAAGCAAAGTCTTGAGTAGAATGGCATATAGTACACATGTAATGTTCTGTTGGGGATAAAAGGACTATTTTTAACTAATAACCTTCAAAGAATCAGCAGGTTTTAACTAATTGGGGCTAAGTTTTACAATCAAATGAACATTCCCAAGTGATTTAGAATTTTACAGAAGTAAAATTTAGTAAATAACCATTTGCTTCATTGCTTTATTTAATTAATTGCATTTGAATGAAACATAGTCAACTTGCATTGCAAACACCCAATTAGATTGTTTGAAGGCCATACTTGTGCTGCAGAAAGGTCACCTTGCTGAAATTTATTTTTTCCTGGAGGAAGGGGGAGAAAAAGATTCACTGAAAGCTTCTATGTTAAACTGAACCCAGAAACATTTAGGATGTCATGTAATTATTTTTGTTCCTTTAACTTGGCTTGTTAACACTTGTGCTGTATTTATTTGTAAATCATGAATTTATTATTTTGCAGGAGTAATTTTGTATATGGCTCCTATTTGAGTAAAGATGAGATTGCGTTCTCAGATCCTACTCCGGATGGTAAACTCTTTGCAACCCAATATTGTGGAACACCCAGATTCCTGGTGTACAACTTTGTCAGTTAACCTCACAAGAAACCTCTCAACTACCAGTGAAGATCTTTTTTCATACAGCCTTAGACAATTTGTATAATTGTACATGAACCTTCATAAACTGACACACAGTTTCAGGGGCTGAATAGTAGGAACTGTACTGCTTTTTAATACTGTGAGCTCAGGACTGATGACAACCAAGTGGTTAATAATATTGTTAAAAAACTGGAATGGATGTAGTAGAGTTTGATCTTGATTTGTATTTTAAAGTCAAAATAGGTTTTTTCCAGAAAAGCATGCACCATTATTTAGTTCAGTCATGCTCACAGATATTTGGATGTTTTACGTAAAAACATTAAACTTATGTAAATATGCTATAGAACTGAGAAATTGAGTTTTCTAAAACTGCTCTGTGGCCTTCTTGGTCTGTATAAAAGACAAGCAGCTTGGTCTATGTATATACTGTACAGTGAGCAAGCAGCTTTGAATATGTAGTCTGATATCTGAATTATTGTGAAAGGTGCCTGTAAATTTCCTAGTTACTGTTTCAGGGATATCAGGCTACCATACTAAAGACTAAACATCTTGAGGTTGTCTGATCAGTTGCATATTTTATTGAACTGTTTAAAAACAAAATTTTCATTGTTTTTAATTTTGCTCTGGGAATATACAGTTGTCAGTACAAAATGTAATACCTCATTTAATATTAATGTTGAACCACTGCAATATTTGGTGTCCAAGATTACAGTTGACACCTTGTATTAATGACAACACTTGGTTTTCAAAAGGTTTGTTAACTTTACCTTAAGAGTAGCTTATATAAATTTAATAACTGTGCCTTTTTCACTGTAGGTCACAATTTCAGATTGAATGCAATGGTTTTAACCTGTTTACATAGGGTAGTTCTAGAAAATTACAGCTTTATTTTAAAACTTAAGAGCAGATCAGTACATTACAAGGATCAGTAAGCACACTTCCTGACAATATAAACATGGATTCAAAAGTTGTTACCAACTTGTATGGTAAATACTATAGCAAATTTTATTTAAGATTCCCACACTACTTGCCATTGCCTTTAAAGATTCAACTTGTTTCTTGATTTTTGATTTCAATAAATTGAATAATGAGTACTGTAGTTTACAAGAAATACAGTCCTGAAACAAATATTTTAAGTTAATTTGTACTTTAACAAATCAACAAGAGATCTCCCATGTCAACAACTGAGCCTGATTAATTTGCTTCTTAATACATGTAGAGATCATTTGATAACTTGAAGTCCAAAACTGAAAATCTAAAACCTTTTCTCTCATGAGGAGCAAAATTGAGGATTGTGCTATGATTTGTTTGATTTTTGTATTCCCGGATCTGATGAGCTTGCTGCTTTTTGAATACAACTTAAAATCTTTTCAGCAATGTTCATACTGATGCTGAGTATTAGTTGGTATTGTGCTATGAGTTGATTGGGCCATTGTAATGTACATTGCTTTAATCTGCAGAATTCCAAGATATTGATGACTCCTGGACTGTTTACATTTTCTCAGCCTGGGTCATAATGGGGATATGAAGTGAAATGTTCTTTTGCCTAAAATTTAAATGTTTTTTAATTACTGGTTATGACTAAGGTATTAAATTAAAAGTATTGTTTTGGTAAGTGGCTTGTAGTTTGATCTGTTTTTTAACAGGATGGTATTGAAGTGGAAGTTAGGTGTGTGTGTATGTGTGTATAAAACTTGGAATGCAAGTAATATTTTGCTAAATGTTTTTAATATTGGTTACTTTTAAAAATTAAAAGTACTTAAACTGTTCACAGCATTAAAAAATTCCATTTAGCAACAACTGCAGAATGTATAGAGCAGAATTTCAGTCCAGTTCATGCACTGGAGTTCAGAAAAATTATTATCTCTGATGACAATTACTTGTAAATAGTTATAAAATTGGTACGATCTGGAAGCTGTAATTTTAACATCTCAGTATCCCCTTGTGCATTATTTTCTTGTATTTGGCTGTTCCCAAAGTGGTAATTTGATTTGTACCATAATGGTGCACTTTGTTTTTAATATTACAGTTAAATACTGGCAAATGCCATGTTGCCTGAGGATGCGTGCTGTTATCAGCATTGCTGCTAGTTCTTAAGCCCATCACACCTACTGTGGCATTTACTGCCGACAGCAGCTCACCATAGTTCTCTGTCCTGGGCCAGTATTTCAAGGCCAGGTGCTGCCCATCTATAAGTCTTCTTGGTGAAGGTTCTTCTTCTCTTAAGGATGAGGAGCTTTGGAGCTTCTGTTTGGCATTTATCACACTGAATTTTTATGACACAGCATTGCTAGCTCCATGCCAATGTCATCCTTTCACAGCCAAGTTTGGGACTGTTCATGACTGAGTTATCAACATTGCTTACAAACTATAAAATGGCTCTCTGCAACTCAGGCATATGGTATGAATCTTAACGATAAATGTGCACATACCAGTTTTGATTTGCTTTAACTGGGAGGAGACTAAAATTGTAAATGTGATGCTGTTTTTCACTCTGACTCTATTTGCACTAAATTATAAATGGACCAAATACAACTGGTTAAAATTAACCTTTTACTTGTATATTAATTCTGAATTGTTCAAAATTAAATCCATATTAGCAGACTTGGTTGCATTTAAATGATTGCTTAATGATTTTGAGAAAGCATGATTTTACAGAACAGTTCACAAATATGAATGTTTAGACATGCAGTAATACTTGACAAAGTTTGCAAATAGGATACCCACAATTTATTTTAATTAATACATTGACTTTTGTATCTTTTGTAGAAATAGTTTTTACATTCCAAATGTGAAAATTTGGAATTCTTACATTTTACTTAATACCAATCTTTGTGTGCATTGTTTTCAGGGTGAGTATTATTTTGTAATTTGATTATAGATCTGGTCTTTTTTTTCCAAGTGGGAGACGATTAATATATCCCATTTGGAAGACATACTGTGCGATGTATGTAATTGGGAAAATGTTCTGGACTATAAATTATAAATTACTTTGTACAATAAATTTGATTGTTGGAGGGCTAAGTGATGTTTAATTGAATTAGTTCTGATAAAGCAAGCAAGCCATTTAAAAAAAGTAAGAACTATGTTTCTTTTGAGTGATAGGATTTCCTGTCTTTCCAAATTATACATTGCCTCAATGTATGTTGCCTGAAACCAAATTTTGGCATCTAAGAAATCCAGCTGAAGCCTAAAGGTGACAGTTGGTTGCCTATCTCTTCTTTGCTCCCCCCCCCAATCATCCTAAATATGAAAATAGCAACATACGCAATGCTTAAAAGTTCATCCATGCTGACTGAAGAGTAACTCATTCCATGACACATATCTTTTGCACCAAAAATGATGAGTTTGGATTTTGTTGTGTAGCTTAAGATATTAAGTTGCCATTTTTCATGAACTCTTATAATTGATTAAATCTGTTCTACGGGTACTTGAACAATTGTACTCCTCAATACTGAGTACGCCGTTTAAACAATCGCAGTCCAGGTTCAATGAAGTATGCGAACCCTAATGCCTTCTTTTTTTAAAAAAAAAAGCAGCTATTTGGGGTCAACTGTTCCAATCAATGAAATGGGAAGAGTGGGCTGTAAAGGTGCCCTGCCCAATATTTTATATATATATATAATTTTTAAAAAAGAGACAGGTTACTGACAGAGCCTGCTCTTCTCAAGAAAAATCTCTTTATGTGCACCATGCCTTGACCAAAACAACTTTCAGGGGACCTTAGAAGAAGAATTGTAGAGATGCATGAAGCTGGGAAAGGCCACAAAAGCATTTCCAAAGATCAGAGTGTTCATCAGTCCACAATAAGAGAAATTATCTGCAAATGTAGGAAATCTAGTACTGTTGCTACTCTGCAAAGATCACACCAAGAGCACAATGCAATGCTGAAGGAGGTGAAAAAGAACCCAAGGGTAACAGCAAAAGACCTGCAGAAATCTCCAAAGTTTGCTAAGGTCTCTGTTCATATGTTCACTATAAGAAAAACACTGAACATGAATGGTGTTCATGGAAGGACACCATGGAGGAAACCACTGCTCCAAAAGAGCACCTGGATATTTTACAATGGTTCTGGGACAATGTTTGGTTGGTAGAATTGCACATCGCTGTGTTTGAGGATAAAGGGCACTGCACACCAACATCTAAACCTCATTCCAACTGTGATGCATGGAGGAAAGAGCATCATGGTCTGGGGCTGCTTTGCTGCCTCAGGTCTTGGGACTGCTTGCAATCGTTGAGGGAACAATAAATTCAAAATTGTATCGACATTTTACAGAAATATGTCAGGGCAGCAGTCCATCACATAAAGCTTAATAGAAATTGCATGATGCGACAAGACGATGATCGGAAACAAGAATAGATCAACAACAGAATGGTTTAAAAAGAAGAAAAATTGTGTTTTGGAATGGTCAAGTCAGAGACCAGACCCTAACCCAATTGAGGTACTGTGGCATGATCTGAAGAGGGCTGTTCATGCTAGGTATGCTAGAAATATTGATAAACAAACAGTTTTACATGGAGGAATAGTCTAAAATTCCTCCTCGCCATTGTGCTAGTCTAATCAGTAACTACAGGAAATGTGTGATGGAGGTTATTGCTGCTAAAGGAGGTTCTACCAGTTATTAACTACAAGAGTTTACATATGTTTTCCAGTCTGGACTATGAATGATTAAGCAATGTATTCAGTAAAGACATGAAAAGTGCAATTGTTCGTGTTATTAGTTTGGGCAGATTGTATTTATCTATTAATTATGACTTGGATGAAGATCCGACCACATTTTATGAGTAATTAATGCAGAAAATCAGGTAATTGCAAAGGGTTCAAGATGTTTTTCTTGCAACTGTACACTTCTTGGCACTATTCCATCTGTCACTTCTTTGAACATTCGCCTAATCTTTTTTAAATCTTTTTCCCTGCTTCCTCAACATTACCTGCCTATCCACCTAGCTTTGTACCATCTGCAAACTTAGCCACAAAGCCATTAATTCCTTCATCCAAACAATTGACATTATAGCATTAAAAGAAGCAGTCCTAACACCAACCACTGCAGAGCACCACTAGTCATTGGCGTCAATTAAACATTGAAAGGTCAATCTAACAGGCTGCAAGTGCAGCACCAATGTCACACCAGGATCCTTTCATTCATGTCACACTTTCCTTGTCTGCTGCAAGATTACTCTTTGGAGTGAATAAATATTTGCACCTGTCATGCGCCCATTTAATAATTGTATAGACGGCCTCTACATGCAATGATAACTGTCACATACTGGTCAAAAGTTAACTGACTTTCTTTCTAACATAGTTGACAAAACATTCAGCCTTGTCTGTATTTCGTAGTTTTGCTCTTGCTTTACTCCAGCCAGAACAATATGGTTTCCCTTGTTTTTGCCTTGCACTCCCATAAACCTCCCCCTTCAACAGATCATCCTCCATAATTTTACCCTTTCCAATAACCTCTCACTTGTGGAGTATAAGTTTGGAGATTCTGTACATGAAATTAGATGGATTCAAAATTGACCCAAAGGTAAGAAGCAGAAAGTGGTGTGTGAAGGTTGTTTCACTGAACAGAGGCCGGTAATGAGTGATGAGTTGGTGATGGGACCTTTGTTATTTGTGATTTGGATGCGAGTGCACAAGGGTTAATCTGTATGGATGACACAAAATTAGGTGGTGGTCTTGATAGTGAATAAGGTTATCACAGACTACAGGGTTTAGTTTCCCATTGATTAACAGGTCATTTAGGGAAGTTGGCCAAATGGGTATCAATACTAATAAATGTCAGGTGATACATTTTGGAAAGTCAAATAAATGAAAGTCAATACATGAATGGTAAAGCACTACAGAATGTTATGGAACAGGGGAACTTTGTAGTAATTGTTGAAAAAGATGTTTAGCAGACTGACCTTCATCAGTCAAGGCATTGAGTATTAGTGTTGAGAGATAATATTGCAATCATTTAAGTCATCGGTGAGGCAGCTCTTAGAGCACTGTGTACCATTTTGGTCACCTTGTCATAGGAGACATAATTAAACTGGACATTGCAGAAAAGACTTGCAAGGATGTTGCCAGTACTAGTAGCTCTGAGTTATAAATAGAGATTGATCAGTCTGGGTGTTTTAAGATTAACTTTGTCACTTCTACATCAAAACATACAGTGAAATGTAGTATTTGCATCATTTGGCCAAAACAATCTAAATACATGGGGTGGGGGGGCGTGCCTCCAGTACCAATAAAGCATATGATGTGGAAGGGAACTAGAGCACCCGGAGGGAAACATGACATGACATCACAAGGAGAACGTAAAACTCCTTATAAACAGTGGTGGGAATTGAACCCTAATCACCGGTGCTGCGAAGAATATTAGCCACAGCATAATCCTGCCGCCCACGTGGAACAAAGAAGAATTTGTGATGGGTATTGTTACAGAAGTATTTAAAATGTTGAGAGGCACAGATATGCTGGATGGTAACAAGGTAGCCTAAAACTAGGAGGTTTACAGTATTGTGCAAAAGTCTTAAATACAGCCAGCTAGGGTGCCTAAGACCTTTGCACTGTAAGGTGTTTTTCAATGTAGAGCAAAGAGCAAATTTGTAAATATGGCGAGAGCAAAGCTTGTTGGCACTATGTAAACATTTTGGGTATATACTGCATACGTGCCTAGGACTTTTGCAGTGTTGTAGATTTAAGGTGAGGGGGACATTTTTAAAGGGACCTGGGGCGACTTTTCCCATGAAATGGGTGATGAATATATGGAATAAACTGTCAGATTAAGTGGTTGAGGCAGATAGAACAATACCATTTATTTACACTTGGATAGATTTATGGAGGGAGAGGGATTAGAGGGATACGAACTAAATGCAGGATATTGGGACTAGCTGGATGGGCAATGCGAATGGCATGGACTTGTTGGGCCAAAGGGCTTGTATCCATGCTGTATTGCTCTGATTCTTTTTTTTGTAATTTATTTTTTTTTATTGAAGTTCATCATCAAACAAACATTTCCATAAGATGTATTTCAGACATTGTACATATATATCACAAATCTCTGCAAAGTATCTGAGATATACACTTACAGAAAAGAGTGGAAAGAAAAAACAAGCAAAAGGAAAGAACTATGTACAAGTAGGGAGTGATTTTTTTTTATAACAGATTCATTGATTTGTGAGAATAAAATCAGGCCTATGAGGCATTATGTAGTTAAACCATTTTTCCCAGTATGAATCAAATTGTTTCAGCTTATGATTAACAGATCCTGTTATCTTCTCCATTTTGTAAATGTCCATTGTAATTTCCATCCGTGCATTTATAGTTGGGCTCTCCCGTGATTACCATTTCCTAGAAAGAGTCTTTTTACCAGCCACCAACAGTATATTCATTAAATATTTATCTCTTTTCAACCATTCTTGAGGTATATATCCAAAATATATGGTCTTACTCTCTAAGGGTATTTCACATTTAAAGATGTCTTGCAGGGCATTGTGTATCCCCCTCCAATAGTCTTTGATAACAGGGCAGTCCCAAAAATATAATAATGATTTGCATTTTGATTTCCACAATTTCTCCAGCAAACAGGGAGGTTATTATCATAATGGGATTTCTGAGAGGGTGTAATGAAACATCTTATCAAGTTTTTCCATCCAAACTCCCTCCATTTCTGTGAACTGGTACACTTCCATTGATACCTCCACATTATTGTCCATTCTTTCTCAGATATAATTATCCCCCCCTTCCTTTTCCCACTTTGTTTTAATGTATGAAGTCGAATGTGTTTTAAGATTTGACAACCCCTTATACATGCTTGAAATGATTCTACTACCGTTACCTGAATTATATGCTTTTCTAAATAGCTCTATCAAGCATGTACTTGCCTTGGTTACATTTTTAAGTGTCTTATTAACATATTGTCATATCTGTAAATACCGATTAAAAAATCTTGTTTTTCTGCTAAGTGTTTCTCTTTAAGCATTTCAAAACTGAACAGTGTTCCTTCTTTCATTATGTTGCAAAGAACTGTTATTCCTTTAGCTGTCCAGTCTTTAAATCTAACATCCAATTTATTTGGTGTAAAATCCGAGTTATATGCGCACCATTTAAGAATTGCAATACATCCTTCTAGATTATGTTCATTTATAGTAGTTTTCCATATTTTAAAAATCAATTTCACCCATGGGTTATCAATAGTATTTATGTACCTTTGCAGGTTGTTATCAGCCAAAATCGCTTATATGGGGATGGGAAGTATCTGCTCCTCAATGTTTTTCCATTGAGCGTCATATGATGGGTTGCACCAATACCATCACAGCTCTCAACTGTGCTGCAAAATAATCTCTAAGAGAAGGTAGGCCCCATCCTCCCTTTTCCTTTGCTAATTGCAAAGTTTTGAGCCTAACTCTGGGCCTTTTACCCTGCCAAATATACCTTGATAACATCTTGTTCCATTCATTGAATTGATTTTGATTAATCTTTATTGGTAGGATCTGAAAGAGATATAACAATCTGGGCAGTATATTCATTTTAATAGACTCAATCCTTGAACTGAGACTGAAAAAAGGAATCGGGTTCCATCTTGCCACATCTTCCTTAATTTTTTATATAAAGGCTGATAATTACATTCTGATAATTTTACCAAATCTTTTGGCATAATGATGCACAAATATCTGGAAAACTCTGTATTTATTTTCAATTTCTCTTGGTGGGCTATAGTAATATGAAAGTAATTGAATTTTATCTATGCTGATCTTGTTTCCTGATAATTGACCATATTGTTCAAAGGATTGCATCAATTTAGGTAAAGAATATGCTGGTTGCCCTAGATAGATCAAAATATCATCTGCATAACAAGCCAATTTATGCTCTGTCGTTTAATAGTAATTCCCCTGACATCTTCATTTTGTCTGATGTATTCGTAGATTTCGAACCTCTTTCATAATGTCTGTTTCAGAAACATTAAATTTTTTCTGATTTCTTGCGTAGCCAAACTATTAATTTAATTCCTAATTCTTTTAATTTCCCCTAATGTGTCCCGTGCCAAATTCAATTTGTGTTTTTTCTCTCGTTCCTTCTTTGTAATTCCTCTAATGTTTTATTCCTTATTTTTTTTCTTATATGAAGATATCACTATAATTTTTCTTCTTAAGACAGCCTTCAGAGTATCCCATAAAATGAGAGGTGAAACCTCTCCATTATCATTAAATTCTAAGTAGAAACCAATTTGTTTTTTAATTTGTTCCTTAAAGTACAGATCGTTGAGTAGACTTGAATTTAGTTTCCAAATAGTATTCTTTGGTTGTAGGTCAAAATCAACAGATAAATATAAAGGTGCATGGTCACTTACATCTATTGTCCCAATTCCACAGGTGTTTATTTTGTCTTTGTCTTTTCCAAATGTTATGAAATAGTCTATTCTAGTATATACAGAATGGGGAGCAGAATAATGAGTGTAATCCCTTCTGTCAGGGATAAGGTCCCCCCATATATCAATTAAACCAACATCCTCAAAAAGAGTATTAACTTCATGTAAAGATTTTGTTTCATAGGTTTTTCTATTGGAAGAGTCTAAGTTTGGTTGTAATTGTAAATTTAAGTCTCCCCCACATATCAGGAGACCTTCTGTTTCCATTACCATAATATCAGTAATTTTCTAAAAAAAAACAATATCACTTCCTGGGGGTGTGTATATATTCAATAGAGTAACTGAATTTCCATCTATATTCTCCCTTAGCAGAATATATCTGCCCTCTTTGTCTCCCATTTCGAATACTTTTTCAAAATTTAGCTTACTGAGATAAGAATAGCAACTCCTCTCCTATGTCCTGATTTATATGAGGAGAAAAACAGATTCGCTTTGAGAAGCCCATTCTCTTTAGTTTTTTATGCTCATTATCACTTAAATGAGTTTCCTGTAGATATACTACATGGGATTGTTCTTTTTTTCATTTTGGATAAAATTCTATTATGTTTGATTGGATTTAATAGCCCATTGACATCAAAAGAAATGAATTTTACCTTGTCCTTAGCCATCTGTATTTATCTGTCAATGTATCATTGAAAATAGCAGAATAAAACTTAAACAATCTACTCCCTGAACAAATAAGAACCAAGAATTGCAAATAATAACAAAAATGGCAACGAACGTGTGATTCCAAGGCTAAGGTCTCTAGTAGATGACCCTGCATTGAGCTAGAGGAAATGTCTAGCTGTGGGGGTAACTCCTCCTACTTGTGAGTTGAGGGCCCCCATTGCAGTATTTATAAGATTCAGTGAACAAATCCATTACACAGAAAAGATTTCCCTGTGTGCTCCTCCTATATATACATATTACACACACACACATATATTTTCTCATTTTGGTGGGGAAAAAGGAGTAAGTGAACGAATAAAGAATAACAACTAAGTAATATAAAATCCACATTATAGTAAGTATTTCTCGAGATAGGTATATCACCGTGTACTTTTGCTTCCGTTTAGCTTCTCAACATTTTTAAAGTTAGCCAAACCTTATGGCTCTTCTGAAGGGGGTGAGGACTGTCTTTGGGAAACTCCCGGTCTCTTACTGATATATTTCTCTCGGCCTCCTCCCATCTCGATTCTCACACTATTTCCCAAGCAGAGCGGGATAATTCCTCAGCCGGACTTTCCCTTGTTTTGGTCATGCTGACGGGCAACCCTCTGGCCTTCATGTCTGTTGCCGCCTCTTCCACTGTATGGTACAACCACATCCCATCTTCATAAAACACTTGAAGTTTAGCAGGGTACAGAGTTTGAAATCTAATCTTTTTTTGCTTTAGTACTCTCTTTACTTAAGAGTATTCTTTGCGTTTCTGCAGGACCGCGGGGGGGGGGGGGTAATCTTGGTCGAAATATATTAATTTATCATCTAAAAACACTCTCTTCTTACCCCAGGCCCTTCGTAGAATCTCTGCCTTGGTGCTGTACTGAAGGAATTTAATTATTGTGTGGCTTTCTATCCCGGGTAGGTTTCGGGACAAGCGCACAATGGGCTCTCTGATTCTTAGTAATCACCTAAAATCAAGGACTCCTATTGTTCTATCAGCAAGGCTTTGTTTTCCCACCACCTTCCCAAATTTGCTTCGGACCATTTCCTCAAACTGTATTTCCAAAATTGCATTCCTTAATCGCATGATGTTGGTTATAAATCGACCACGTAGCTAGCTAGGTATGAACGTAGTACCTCGTCATTTGAGTGAACTGTAAGGATTAACTTTGAGGGGAAAAAAATCACTGTAGGAAAGTTGTTGCTTTTCTTAAAAACTCCTAGATACCTCAACTTGTATTTGCATTAAGCCCCATAAGATGTAACCCACAGATTAATCAATGGTTTTCATAGCATCTTCAGGGTAGTTGGTGATAAGGAAGTGAGGGGGAGGGAGTCATAGAACTTGTCAGAACAAGAATCTAAGTGAGGCTGCAGATAAAGGTACTGTTTGCTGGGTTTGTGGAGTATTAGTGTATGCAAAAGATGCCAATATGGGAGGAATGCAGTGATGATAGATGCTTGTAGGAAAGGAAAACCTCAGAGGTTTTGGCAAGGTTGTGGAGGAATTTCATAAGGAGGTCAAGAACATAACCTAGGCATCATCAAACTTAAGAAATTCCATGTATGACAGCATGAATGCTTAGCGAATTTAGCTTCCAGTTGTGTGTTTATTAAGGATGGAATATGAGAGATCACATGGAATGATTGTGTACAAGATTTCAGCAAATTAACTAAGCTGAGGGTGGGCTGAAATTTGAGATGTCAGAAATGGAATTAGGCAAGCTTAGAGAGCAGATGATCAACTTGTAGCCAAGTACTGTGAAGAATCAGGTTCAACTATTCTTGCCAGGTTATAGTATGAAGCCAGAGCTTTTCAAGCAATTTGTGCTATGGACTAATAACATACCCAGATTCGATTAACTTCTGTATCTTTGGACACTAAACAGAGTGAATTTAGGAAATCATGGCAGCTACTGGATTTACCGCTAATCAATGTTGGTACAGTATTTATTACAAGGTTTCCATCATTGGTTCAAATGTGTCTAAATCTACCCTTATAGAATATAGAACAATACAGCAAGCACAGTACAGGCCCATCGGCCCACAATGTTGGGCCAACCCTTAAACCCTGCCTCCCACATAAGCCCCCACCTTAAATTCCTCCATATACCTGTCTAGTAGTCTCTTATATTTCACTAGTGTATCTGCCTCCACCACTGACTCAGGTAGTGCATTCTATGCACCAACCACTCTCTGAGTGAAAAACCTTCCTCTAATATCCCCCTTGAACTTCCCTCCTCTTACCTTAAAGCCATGTTCTCTTGTATTGAGCAGTGGTGCCCTGGGGAAGAGGCGCTGGCTGTCTACTCTATCTATTCCTCTTAATGTCTTGTATATCTCTATCTGTCTCCTCTCATCCTCCTCCTCTCCAAAGAGTAAAGCGCTAGCTCCCTTAATCTCTGATCATAATCCATACTCTCTAAACCAGGCAGCATCCTGGTAAATCTCCTCTGTACCCTTTCCAATGTTTCCACATCCTTCCTATAGTGAAGCATATTGACAGACCATACTTAAGAGTCAGCCATGAGTCATCAAATAATCCAACATAACTACTGGTCTTTAAAAAATGATAATCACAACTATCAACTCAAATTGCAAGTTCATTTTTGGATATCATAAAAAAATTGTTCCATGGTACTTTCTACAACTTAGATAACATGAATCTAAAACAAAAGGAAGTAGTTAAAAACACAAAATGCTGGCAGAACTCAGCAGGCCAGACAGCATCTATGGGAGGAGGTAGTGCCGACATTTCGGGCCACAACCCTTCATCAGACTCCTGATAGATGCTGTCTGGCCTGCTGAGTTCTGCCAGCATTTTGTGTTTTTATTTATTTCCAGCATCTGCAGATTCACTCGTGTTGCCTGTGAACTAAAGTAGTTATTTGATCTCTGCTTTACTGTAGCAGTAATAAATATAAATTTAATATGTTGTCTCTGTTGCTATAGAATAACTTCAGAACATCAAAAACTGAAGGAAGCTTCCTTGCTCAATATACCAAGTACCCAGAAAAGATTGTTTTTCTGGCACATTCCGAGACTCAGCGATTAACAATCATTAAATTAAATTATTCTGGGTGAACTTCCTCTGTCAGTACTTGTTCTGCCACTCTAATTCTACCCTTTTATTCACAAGGTTTTTTAAAAAAACATTTGAGCATTACAGCCAGTAATAGAGAACCAAGAAATTCAATATTCTTCCAAATCCCAAACATAGAACAATTTGTAGTTATTTCTTTTTGCTCAGTTGTCCATTTCCTTATATGACATTATGAACCCTTAAACAATTTGGTCCTATCAATTATAAATGCAAGATGGTTCTTGGTTTTGAATATCTAACTGATATGCTACTGGCCTTTTTGTTCCAAAAAAAAACTTGCTCTTTAATATGAGGGATATTTTTTTGCAAACTGGCAGATAATTACATGAAGAATATCTTTAAGAAATTATTTCCACAATTTTTCCAGTTTAAACGTCAATTTAATAGATTCAAAGTAAACTAACACATTCATAAACAAACTGGAACCACAATTGCAGTAAGACAACATGAACATTGTACAAATGTTGAAACTTGAGGTAGATTTGGTTAGCAAAACAAAATTCACTATATTTAGGGATCCAAAAAGTAATTAAAATTGGAATTATTAAAGATAAGCAGCAATTAGATAAAACATACTACTGAGTTACAAAAAGCCATTGCATAATTTAAACTTCACAGTTGTTCATATTCTAGAGCTTGTCTAATACTAGATTTTATATTTAAATTGACTACTGTTTACATGCAACAGAAAAAAAAATACTCTCCTTCAGGCGTAGCACTGCTATTTTTGAATGTAGCTACCACACATGGCATTAAGTAAAATATTGAAGTGAACTGGGAAAGTTAATAGGATACCGAAAAGTAACATTCAGGCTGGAGTGGGACCTTTTCCAACTTGCACTCATTCTACAACTGCACGTATCCATTTTTTATTTGTTTGCAACTGTAATACTCAATATAGCTCTACTCAACTAATATAAAGAAATTTGGTAATTCTGGATCCTGAAGGAAGATATGTTTGTTTTTTTACATGTGATACCTGCTGCTGCTGTAGTACCATGATGGTTTTGTTATTCAAGACATTAAGAGGTGGACATTGTGGGCTGTAATGTGCTACCAAGATACAATGGCATTTGAGTAGTGATGAGTTAAAAGGAGATGCAAACCTCTGAAAACTGAAAATTGGTCAACTGGAATAGTTAAATGCCAAATTAATTGTTCTATGTTTTAGAGGACTTGGAAAATAAAAAAAAACTATTTAGTTGGGATATAAACATGAGTGGTCTTCTGTTTCGAAAGTGCAATATAACCTATCTGATTGCCACAAGTTTACCATTATATAATCAATATATCAATTATGTAAATTTGATGTAAGAACTTGACATTGAATTTTCACTTCAGTGAATCTACTAATGGTAAAAATGCTTGGACACAAGTAAACCATACGAAGCTCTTTAATCCGGATGTCATACTATTTAGATTTGATATGTAAAATCTGTTTAAATACACTATTACCTCTCCCATAATGGCCAAAAGGATTTCCTGAAGTGGGCAAAAAATACTTGATGTTGACATACCTTGAAGGATACTAAAAAGCTCATTGTTTGGAGGCTGGAGTGTTGCTAAACTTGGATGATATTACCCCAAAATGTCAATTTCATTATTTGGGTTTTGAGCTGACTAGTAGGAGGAGAAGTAAATTGTAAACAACAGATGTTTTAATTGGTACTCTCGGGCAAACAAATACTTAGTTATGTAGCTGTAGCCAAAAAGTGTTTTGAGAAAAGCATTATTGGATAGCACCTTGGAGATTATTGAGATCAGACCAACAATGTGTTCTAATAAATTTGATCAATTCTAAGAAAGAAAATGCCTTCCTCAAGGATGTGCTACAAGTCTAAGGCCAACATAATTTTGTTTTCATGAATCTTGGGGATGAACTGCTGGACCTACACTAGGAAAAGATATTTGTTTATGAGAGAAACCTATTTCATTGATCCTTTGATGACTGCTAATTGTATGGTTAAATTTACAGAATTACAATTCAAACTACTCTGCAGAGTCTAAACTCTGCAAAACCTGACCAACCCTAAGAATGCAAATGATTGTCTTTTGAGCATTGCCCCTGGCATGATGATATTTATTGTGTATTACAGGTAGGTAACAGCACTAATAGCTAACTTGTACTAAGCACTGAAGTTAAGTTACTCAATCTTCTTTCTGATGCTTTGTAAGAAATACTTACATGGCCAAGACACTAATACTTTTGATGAATGCTTCCTTTCATACACTGGTTTTATTTGCAATTTTTATTAAATGGCTATGCATAATTTTTTTGAATACATTACCAGTCTCGTAGGAAATTATTTTATGTAAAGATATGGGGGCATTTCACAGGCTACTAAGAATTTCAAACATCTGATGCTGAGGTAGGATGTGGATAGACACATTATGAACTTTTTTTAAGCTAATGATTTGTTTTGTTGTACTTTTCCTGAATTTTCTGTTTTAAGAATCATTTAACTAACTTTGATATGTTTACTTGCCTGTCAGTGCTGAGCACCACTGCTGGATACTTCAAAATTTATGGTTGTGTAGCAGTGGTATGCTTTAGGGCATTTTCAAAGAAACATTAGACATGTTTTAAACTGTCACTATTGTGGCCTTCAATATAGTAGGGAAAATTTAAATATAAAATAGTTAAATTAACGCTTTCACTCAGTATTGCTTTTTTCATTGGATGTTGTTTCCCAATTGGCTTGGGACATCAGCTTTGATGGAATTATAATATAGACCTCCAAATAGGAGAATTTGGAAGTCCAAATGTTAACAGAATTAAGATAGTGATTGGGTGGTTTTAACTTTCCCAATATTGACCTCAATTGCCTTACTGTAAGGAGCTGAGATTGGGTGGCATTTTTTTAAATGAAGGGGTTTTAGAGTAACATGGATTGTCATACAGAATGGAAACCATTTGGCCCAACTTGTTCAAGCTACCAAGCTGCCCATTTAATTTGCTTGTGTTTAGCCTTTTAAACCCATCATGCATGTACCTTTCTAAATGTCTTAGAAACATTGTTGTTCCTACCTCAGCCACATTCTCTGGATATTCGCACCTCCCTCTGTATGAACAACTTGCCCTATTTAAATCTTTTCCCTTTCATCTTTATCCCATGCTGTCTAGTTTTTGATTCACTTTCCCTGGGAACTAGACTGTGCAGTTAGCCTATCTTTGCCCCTCATGATTGTACACCTCTAAAAGATCATCTCTTTGTCTCCTACATCCCAATGTCTTAACCTATTATTACTACTGGGAAACAGTTGTACTCTGCCTTACTTTCGGGAAAGAGGACGCAAGTGGTGGAAACGTCTGTGGAGGGATCTTTTGCAAACACTGACAATTCAATAAGTTGAACCTAGAGTTCAGGTCTTAAGCTGTAGAAGGACTGACTTACAAGATGAAAGAATATTTGCAGCAGTTGTAGAGGGGAAATATGACATCAGTTGAAGGTATCTGAAAGCAGGAGTTCAGAGTCAACATGCGCTTCTAAGTGTAAGTTGTTAAATATGGTAAGATCAAGGAACAAAGTGAGGGCTTACACAGAAAATGAACAAAATCTATGTGAGTTATGAAAAATTGTCATCAAGTAAGTCCTTTTAAGTTAACAAAAGATACGTAGAGATCTTAAGAAATCAGTTAGGATGGCAAAATGAGGATATGAAATTGCACTGCCCAACAAAATTTAAAAAGAAAAATAGCTTTTACAAATATATTTGAATGACAGTAGGCCCCTTCAGGATCAAAAAGGAAGTCTTTGGTGTCCTGAATGACTGCTTCACATTAATATTTGCTAAGGAGGAGGATGGAGAGATGGGAAAGATGAATGCTTCATAGTCTGAAATGTGCTTGAACCAGGAAGGTGTTAAAAATATTAACCAATTGCTGGGGAACCCAGAGGTTTTATTTTGAATCTTTGGCTACAGGTTATATCGGAAAGGCTGAAGGGTAACAGATGGTCTTCCATATACAAGAAGACCAGTGCTGAGCCTTGCATAATGGGGAAACTATTGGAAAATAATCCTTAAAGATGGGATTTGCAATCAATTGGAAAGGCAGAGCTTTATTAGAAGGGAAATAGCATGGTTTTACACATGGAAAATCCTGTTACAAATCTGATGAGATTATTGAGGAGGTTATTTAGGGAAATGATGAAGATAATGGTAAACATATGTTGACGAGCTAAGCTTTTGACATAGTTTCACACAATAGGCTGGTCCAGAAAGTTGAGGCACATGGAATCCACTGAATTGGATTGAATTGAAATGGACTTGATGATGGGAGGCAGAGTTTAGTAGCAGATACTTGTTTCTCTGAATGGAAGTTTGTAATTAGTGGTGTGTTACAGGAATTGGTGTTAGAATCTTTGTTTTTCATTAATTTGTATAAATTGATGATTAGTGAGTCTGTAGATCACAGAAAAAATGGCGGAGTTGTCAATATCAAAAACAGTCATCTTGGGATACAGCAGGACCTAGTTCAGCTAGGAAGTTGGACAGATAGAATTTATTCCAGATGTGCGAGGTTATGCATTTGGATTTTCTAATGTATAGTAAACTGCAGGAACCTTCGAAGCATTGTTATATAGAGGGACCTTAGGATATACAGCAAGTTAATAGCTCTCTGAAAATGGAGACTGGTAGTGGGGTAAGGGCAAGGGTATTTAGCATTCTTGCCTTAATATGCTACGAGACTGAGCTAAAACATGATGCAGCTGAATCAGGCATTGGTTAGGCCACATTTGGAGTACTATACACGATTCTTGTTTGCACACTACAAGGACAATGTTGCGGCAACAGAGACAATGCAGAAGAGTTTTACCAGGATATTGCTTAGAGTATAGCATTAGTTATAAAGGAGAGATAGGATAGGCTGGGATTATTCTCACTGGAGTGCCAAAGGCTGAAAGGTGACCTTGTATAGGTTCATAAAATCATAAAGGGCATATAGAGAATGACTCAGGCCGAAGAGCCCAATTCAGTACTGTATGTCTCTAATTGAATGTTGCTGCTGCTGAATCTGTAAACAATGTCTATAATCTTTCATGTTAATGAAACACAGACCAGAGGCTGCAATCTGCAGCATAGACAATTTGTGGAGACATTTCATTGTAGGAAATAGGCTAACAAATGTTCAATATAAATTAAGTAAAAGGAAAATAGAAAAATACACTCCACAACTAATTAGCATTTGAAACCAACATGTTCCAGATGGGCTGAATTATGTGCAAAATGCATTTATCTACAAAACAAAATCATTCACTCCACATTGTACACCATTAAATGACCTTGGCTGTTCAAACAGTGTGAGAACAATTTTGCAAGGGATATAAAACTGAAAGTTATCACTCCAGCCTGAATTTCAAGTGTCCAGTCTTTCAATCACTTGGTCTACCATTTTCATGATATCTGGAGTAGAGAAAATGCAGGTGTATTCCTCTTAAGCACAAAAATTTTAAAGTACATCGATAACAGCATACATTCAGTCATAAAAATGCAAAAAGTTCATTGACAGGACTGGGGTGTAATGCTATAGAAGAATCTCAGTCATTGCAAAATGTACCGATTTAATGGAATTGACAGATTGAGGACAGGTTCTGTAAGATTTGCTGCATGAAGCATACAATTTTTTTAGGCTACTTCTAGTCTAGGTCATGGTCTGCAAAATGTGGCACTTTATCCTGTCAGTAGAATTTGAACTTCTGCAATACATTCATGTAGTACAAAACTACCTGAGATCTGTGACAATAAGACTTGCCCTTCATGTTTACATAATTCAACTCAATAATAATTACATGCATTATCATTAAAACCCATAAGCCCCTTTTGTTTAAAGCTTACATAACAGATGAATAAAGAATTTATTCAAGGACTGTTATTGTTCTGAATATTGTGTCAAATGCAAGCACTTGAAGGAGTGGAGTTGGGGAGGAAGAGAAATGCCTTGTAAGATAAAAGATAAATCTTACTCATTTTAATTCATTTATTTGCAGTAATAGTGTGATTTAGTTATTAGTGAGAAAGCAAACAAAAGCTTGTTTATCTACTTGTAATGCCCATATGCTCATTTGATGTCTGATCATATACATTTTGCTGTTGACAGGCCTACAGTTTATTCTTAAATTACAATTGAAAAATGCCATTAAAATAGGATCATTTTCAATTTGTAATGTTTTTATTTCAAACTTGCCAGGTGGTTGCAGGCCAAATGAACAACCTTTGGAAAGATTATTAAACCAACTTGCATTATAAGTCTATAATCCTGTTGCCTGAGAGAAGAGTGGTAGGTTAGGGGCTAGGGCAATTTCACATTTTTATACAGTTAATATTTTATATTTTTTAGTTGCCATTGAGATTATCATTGCATTCCCTGCAAAGAGACTGTTGTAGATATAGAAAAAAATGGTCAAAAAGTTATGAATTAACTCAGTAAAAGAATTACAACTTAAACCAATGTTATATTTGTTTTCCCAAAGGTTATCTCTTTAAACAATAAAAAAAAATTAAAAATACATATTACAGGCACAAAGCAAGGAATCATTAGATGTCATATTTGTATACGTTTACTTTGAAAAAGAAATATATACCATACTCAAAAAGGAAATCAAAAATCATATCATCCACCATTAGCTTTTACTATTTTAGTAATACCTGTAGTGGATTTGCTTTAACTTTCCAAAATCAGATTCAATGCATGATGGTAATCAATTGTATGAGAATAGGCACTATTAAACACAATAATGCTGTAAATATTAAATACAAGCATGCAACTACTTGTACGATACAAAGAAGAGGTCTGAAAAACAAGACAATTGTGTACATGAAATTTTAAAAAATTAACAAAGGCCTGCAAATCCCTGGTAGGAAAATGCTTCTGGATCAATTGCCATTTAAAAAAAATCAGCAATAGTCCCACTTGAAAGCAGCATGTAATTGCATTTTACATTTCCCTAGTATTTAGATTACAATGTCCAGAAGGTATGAGAGCTTGCTTAAAAATATTGTCAGGTTAGGAACCAAATAAACATGGAGACATACACTACAAAACCCCAAAAAAAAACTAGTATGTGGTGTGATTATGGATAATCCTTCTCCATTGTCACCTATTTTCAAAACCCTGAGCTTAACTGTAATTATGTACAGTAAGAATGGTGACACTGGAGATCCTTAAAGTACAATCTTCAATTGTTTTTGCTCCACTGATTTTGTTCCATTCCTTCAGTGAAGTATTTCTGTTGACAGTCATTAACTTTATTTGTTGATCCAGATCTATTTTTCTTATGTTTTGGAATCATCATTGGTTTGATTGGTTCTAAAGAAGAAAAAAAAATTTCGCATCTTGCCCTGCCTTTTTCTGAAAATTGAATTGCTTGATTTTATCATGCTGTACATATTCCTTTTTCTTTGCAAATCGCACACAAGACTCCCTTCTGGAGTTACTGAAGAAACTGACCTTGGTTAATAGATCCTTCTTACACACTGAGCACACAGCCCCCGTTCTGCTGTAAATGTTTGATAAAGTGACCTCAGTTAGGTAACCAGAAAAATTACCAATTTTGTTTCTACTCAAATGTGCCACTTTACCCTTCTTTTGGGATTATAAATTGTACTCTATTATGCTGTTATTGTGCCACCCGTCACCTTCACCTGTTATTTCCTGCTATCTATGAACTTAAATGTGCCGTCCAGTAAGAAAATAAAGTGGTTTATCATCACTGCTGTTGGCTGTCTGAAACTCATCACGCAGCCGGAACTGCCATTCATCTTCCAATTCTAGACGGACGATAGTTTGACGTAATGAACTTCGGTCTTGACAAATCACACAAAGTGTGGCAGCTTTAAAAGAGAATGATTTGTCATTTCACATAAATAACATTATTTCTGTGTTCTAAATAAGAAAATATTACCCTCATGCAAGTTGTTTTCCCACTTTATAATAGTAAGTCAAGCACATTAATAAGCTAAAAGCCAACAGTTATTACAATCTATCTGCCATCTGAGTAATTTCCAACAATTGAGCAATATAGGAGAGAAACAAAGTGTAGAGAAGGAGTCCCCAACCTTTTTTATGCCATGGACCAATACTATTAAGCAAAGGGTTAATGTTGAAAGGCATGGACAGAGTGGATGTGGGAAAGTTGTTTCCCATGGTGGGGCATGACTTAAGGATTGAAGGGCGCCCATTCAGAACAGATGAAAAGAAATTTTTTTAGCCAGGGGGTGGTGAATCTGTGGAATTTGTTGCCATGGGTGGCAGTGGAGGCCGAGTCATTGGGTATATTTCAGGTAGAGATTGATAGGTATCTGAGCAGCTAGGGCATCAAAGGTTATGGTGAGAAGGCAGGGGAGTGGGACTAAATGGGAGAATGGATCAGCTCATGATAAAATGGTGGAGCAGACTCGATGGGCCGAATGGACAACTTCTGCTTCTTTGTCTTATGGTCCATAGGCACCAGGTTGGGAAATCCTGCTGTAGAGTCACATTGATTAAATATGCAGTTGTGGCAGTAACAGAAATAAATCAACATGCTCTTTTCTAGCCAGAAGTGATCAGTAAACTGAGAAGTTGCACAACTTTAGCTTGAAAAGGTAGGTTCAATAATCAATAGTAAGACAGACAGAGTCCAGCATAAAGTAGAAGATGGCAGCATATTATCTGGATTTATAGAAGCATGATGGTGCAAAGTCAAATGCCAGCAGACAGCAATAAAAATACTACAGCACATTTTTCTGTCAGTTCATCATGCATTTATACTTTATGCATGTTTCAATCCATCATATTAGCTATTGTAAATTGCACTGCAGCCAACCAAAAATGTAGAGATCAATTTTGTTGTGCAAAGTTCATCATGGAATTTCTGAGTGATTACTAAAAGAGAATTTGACTGAGCATTTGTGTGTTCATGAGGTGCTTATCCATAGAGGCACTTTGTGTGCATGCAACTTGGAGGAAACAATGTGCAGCTTAAGCAGGAGGGCAGGCCTTAATTGAAGAAATTGGAGTCCTAATCTGTTCTCTTGTTGGTGAGTAATCCATGGAGGACAATCTGGAATTTTTATCTGGGAAATCATCAAATTGAAGCAAATGAAACTAAATATCAATTCCGCAGCCATCAAGAGTAAGTACCACATAAAGAGAATTTGTGTTCCATTACCTTTAAGAAACATGAATTTCTTGAGAAAGTCAGCAACAACAAATGAGTCACAGAGGTAGAGCAGAAGTCCACTGAACAACACCTCCTCAGATTTTATATTAACTGAATGAGGTCGCGAACTTATGTAACAAACAGAAATCTGAGAATGATAAAGCAAAGCAATGTTCAATACATACAGCTTGGGAAAAAAAAAGTCAAATATGGTGGATTCCAGTTAATTAGGCAGCCACCTACTTGGAACAACTCTTAAAGAACAGCTGATTGAGAAAATAGCCAGGATTCCCTTCGCTTATTAGGAGCACTATGCCACTTAATTGGCACAGGAAACTGATGCCAAATGCTTTCTAACTGGTGTCAGTCATGTGCTCTTATCTTTCTGTTACACTCCACACCATGCTTAGAATGGTTTTTAAATAACATCAGCTGTGTGTGTTCGTATTCAAGAACAGTGATTTTTGTCACTGTTGGTTGCCACGAAATAAGACAATTTATAACTGTTTAGCTCTCCACGGTTTCAAGCATTCAGGCTTGGAGATGCCAGAAATGGCTGGGAGTGAAAAAGAAGGTATCAGCAGTGAATATTACAATGAAAATTAAGATTTAGAGGATGTAATTGTCAAAAGCTTTGTACCAGGGCTGACCACTAGGTTCCTGCACTGATTTTGTTCAATTACAGTCAGAGACACGGCAGTGTATATTGGATAAATTTCTCCATTGTTAACTATTAGGAACTAATAGAGTTTTATAGTACTGTACTAGTATTGGTAGTGTTCTAATTTGTTCCAAATTTCACATAATTTGTTATTCTGTTAAACAGTAATTTGCCTTTTTTATTAAAAGATACCTTTTTAACTATCTCCACTTTGGCTAACTGGGGCAAAATATACTGCTCCTGATGTGTCCCAATTAAGCGGAATCCATTGTACAGTCAGCCCTCCTTATCTGCGGGGGATTAATCCTAGGACCCCCCTTGGATACCAAAATTCGTGGATGCTCAAGTCCCTTATTTAACATGTATCAGTGAGGTGGTCTTTAGGACCTAGCGGAACCCTGGACTTTATTTAACATGTCTCCATGCTGTGGACATTAGGACCTGGCAGTGCAGCTCTGAATCCGCAGTGTTTCTGTTCACGAAAATAATCACGATCGTGATTGAAAATAAGGTGGAGATAATAAAGCGATCAGAAAGAGGTGAAACGCTATCGGTCATTGGAAAAGCGTTAGGCTACAGTCGGTCAACAATTGGAACAATTTTAATGGAGAATGTGAAAAGCCCTGTCCTGATGAAAGCTACAATTATTACTAAGCAACGCAGTGGTTAAATTATTGAAATACGTACGTTTAAGTGTTTTATATGCATAGAAAGGTAAAATATGTACTATATACTAAGAAAAACGTTTGACTAACTGACGCTAAATAATACCATATGTACCTGTTCTGACTTCAAATCTAACTTAAAGATGGACTCAGGAACTGAACTCATTCATAAACCAGGGACCGCCTGTACTCTTAAGTCATTTCTAGATTACCTATAATACCTAATACAATGTAAATGCTAGGTAAATAGTTGTTATACTGTATTGTTTAGGGAATAATGACAAGAAAAAATAGTTTTTATGTGCTCAAGCAACGAGTGCTGGAGAGAGAACTTCCGGATTTTCCCGATCTACACATACGGAATCCGCGGGTAAGGAGGGCAGACTGTATCTCTCTCTTTGCTTCTTACCCAGGGCAATTGAGTTACCTTTCCACTACACTTTTCAGCTTAATATTTTCATAATAATAAACCTGCCATCAAAATGGAGATACAGACATTTATAAATACTAAAATATTTATAATTAAATATTATGATTAGAAACTGACCTTCAGTTTTGAAGTTATGTTCAACTCGACCACATATTAATATAAAAGTGCATTAAAAAGCAGCTATGTTAAGAAACTAAATAAAAGGTACCATGAAGGATGAAACTTGCATTACATTAAATAATTTGATTTCATGCAGATGCCAATCAATTGTTGCTTGGTAATTGTTTCTCATGCATGTCCAATGGCTTCTGTGCTTATATATACCATACACAAAGAACCTGAATTGAAGATCCAGAAATAAACCTTGGCTTTAATCTGCATAATATGGGTTTGATCATATTCTTCCACGTAGCTCGTAAAAGTGCTGTGGTATCTGGAGAATTTGAAGTCCAATTTATTGTTTTGTTAGGTCATTCGGAATGTACTACTAATGCTGATTCTCTCCCTTCAAGACCAATTTGTGAAGTAATATCCTTAATAAATGTTAATTATACAGCAGATTAAACCCAGATCAATGTGTAGATTACATTCTAGTTCATTGCAGAAATCGATTTAAGCAACAGCTCACCTCAGGACCCAGGTTCATGTAACAGTCAATGGACAACACTGGATTCTTACTATTGTTTATAGCTTTAGGAAACAGCTTGTAACTTGTGTGTTGTAGGAATTTCTCCAGGAGAAAATGGGCAGGAGCAGCCAATATTGTGCTTTCACTGTCTGGAGCACAGACATACTGTGAGGCTGAAATCATACTGAGGCTTTCGCTCACCTACGGGTAAAGAAAAAGCTGTCAATCAACCGGTCAAGTGAAGAAATAGGCTACGTAAGGATTCACTGATCATTCTGCATTCCCCTAACAAACTAACCCTCTAAATATTAAATTAGTAAAATAAGACTGAGAAACTCTGACTTAACACGAACATACAGGGAAAATGCAGCAGGTCAAGAAACATTGCAAGAGAAAGAAACAAAACTAGCATTTGAACCCAATGACTCTACATCTGATGTTGCTGCCTTGAAGCTTTAACTCTGCTGCTCTCCGTAGATGCTGCCTGAGCTCCTGAGTATTGCTGGTACTCTTTATTTCAATTTGAAAACCTTGTGCTATCCCTCTAGACACACTCAGTTGTTGTCATTGCAGCGTGCCAATGGCAGTTTTAGAGATGAAATTCCTGCTGCTGATTTCAGTACTGCTGAACATCATGCCCATTCTGCAAACTATATGTCCACCAGGACTGATGCCAGATCATTAGTAGATCAAGAGAAAGCCAGTATTGGTTGTGTCTTCCCCATATTGCCAAAGACATTTAAACTATGGAGCCCATGCTTGCTCATAGAACAATCCAATTCCCTCACTAATATTTTCCTTTGTCCCCACTTTTCTGTTATTAACTCTCCCTAGTTTCTATCACTTACCTATGCACTGGGAAATGCACAGTGGCCAATTAACCTACCAACCTTTTGGATATGGGAGGAGACCAGTACAACCTAAGGAAACCCATGGCTGCACATTAAGAATGTGGACGCTCCACACAGACTGCACTGGAGGTCAACATTGAAACCTGATCATCGAGCTGTGAGGGAGGATTACTCTAGTGCCTGTAGTTCTGATCATGGTCTGGGCCAAATAATGACAAGAAAATAGATCTGGTGACACAGGAGATCTACTGATTGAAGGTGAGCAATTCAGGATCTAAGATGACCAAGGATTGTGGGATGTGGGTGCAAGGTTTGGTACCTTGGTACATAGTGAAAGGAAATATGAAAATGACCTTGCTGAAGTCCCAGTCCAGCTAGTGCAGTGATAAAGACATAGATATCCTTTGAGTGTTCAACAACCCAACAGCGGTTACGCCCAGGACAACCTGGTCTAACTTTAGCCACAGTACTCTGAAAGGACCATCGCCTGGGAGTGATGAGACATATTTTCTGCTGAGATCACAAGATGTGTAACCATGACTCATGCTTGAAAGTACCTTGTTGAATTTCAGGAGTGGAAGAAGGAAACCTGGAAATGATCGTTATTGTACTTCATGCTAAGCACATTGCCAATTGTGTAATAGCTGAAAAAGCCAAAGCTAATTGCAGCAAATGATCATTTTAATTAAGCAAGCTGAGGTATCAGAAACATAGCTGACATTTAAAATTCCTATCAGCAACATAGTGCAGCCTTATATTACAAAACAAGTATCTTCAGTGCTTTTTACATACTAGTTGAAAGAATGGTCAAGTAATTAACAAATTACTAAGTGCTAAAGCATACACTGCCATTCCAATCCATATTTACATCTAACCAAAAAAACCTTAACTTGTTTTAATAAATAATTCCTGCAATCATGTGGCTCTCCTTATTTTCAATTCAAATTTCTATTAATACATGTGTATTGGTTTATGCTTTTCTGGTTTTCAACATGTCCAAGCTTTCTTCTCAATCATGAGTATGTTGGTTCTCTAAAAATGAGGGGGCAGGAAATGGCTTCGGAAGAAACAGGCACAACAACTGTCTCCCTATGCACATCTCCCTCGCAGTGCCCCTGCAATGCCTCCGTCGCAGTCTGGGAACGCAGCTTGTCTGAGACCAAATGAAGCTCACCCACTACAGTAGTTCAGGAATTAATATCGACCAAAGCACTGGAGTTTACTACTCTTCTCCTGTTTGACATTCAGCAGACAGGACCCTGTCTCATCTGAAAGCTGCCATTCTTCCTCAATGCAGAACTACATTGCCAGTCTGGATTTATAAATGTCTTACATAATAAAGAGTGTCGCAACTTACCCAGATGTTCTGAAAACTTTCAGCTAGTTTTTACATACTTTCCATAATTCAAACCTCATCTGAAACCTGAATTAATGATAGAATGTACAGAGAATGGGCCAAAACTTTCTGTCAAAACCAGTTTCAGAATATGGTTTATTATCACTGACTCATGATGTGAAATTTGTTGTTTTGCGGCAGTAGTTCAGTGTAAAGACATACAATTACTATAAATTACACAATAACTAAATAATGCAAAAACTGGAATAATGAAGTAGTACTGCTCAAGGACCATTCAGAAATCTGATGGCAGAGGGGAAGAAGCTTTTAAGTGTGGATCGTCAGGCTTCTGCACCTCTTCCTCGATGGTAGTAATGAAACCAGGGCATGTCCCCGATGGTGACAATAACATCTGCTGCTATTAGTATGCAGACTGTATAATATATTCAACTTGTGGACATCTAGTTAAATCCAGATACCCAAGTGTTCCTACCCAAATTACTCTATTAGTAGTTCATGAAAAGTGGATCTCACTGCTTCAGTGAGAAGTTGCAGTATTTGGAAGTCTACATATACTTTTAGTGGGTGATAAATTTTAATTACTGTTGTAAATGAATAAACAATCGACGTTTCAGGCCAAGACACTACATCAGGACCCTTCATCTAGTGTTGATGTAGAGTCTCCGACCGAAATGATGACTGTTTTTTCATTTCCTTAGATGCTGCTTGACCTGCTGAGTTCCTCCAGTATTTTGTGTGTGTTGCTCTGGTTTTCCAGCACCAGCAGGATTCTCTTGTGTTTATTAATTGCTGTTGCTCAGCCACTCTAGCACTGACAATAAACTGTTAGGTGGAGTCTCATTCACTCTGCTTCTTAATACAAAAAAATATTGAATTTATGTTTTAATTTTTCCTTTTACATGAAGGCTACATCTTGTAGCCTCTCAGATAGGTTCAATATTAAATACTCCTTAGAATTAAGACTATGTTAATATGATTATCCCAGAATATTCCTTACCATGACCTTAGGCTTTATAACAAAATCTTTGTGTCCTCCAACCTGAATGCATTTCTTCATGAGACTGAAGTGATTGAACCGACAAAGGAGTAAGCCACTACTATTTGTCCGTAGATTGAAGTCAATGTCTTCACAGGTATATCTGTTGGAACAAGGCAGTTTTAATTCCTTATACTTTTTATTCACAGTTGAAGTTTTGCAAAGAGATATAAACTTATGCATAGAGTTCTTTGTAAATAATGTTTCTCTAATAAGTTAAAGGGCTTCATTACTTGGATGAACTGATTGCACTGTTGTTTGTTTTAAATTTTTCTTCCTGGCTACAACTTTCTGATACCCAAGGCCAGAATAAAAAGACAACATCATCTGGACATGAGACAGTTGTTTTATGGTACATAACAGGCCCCATGTTCCCCAAAATATCAACCTTTTTTTTAAATAAAGCAACTCTCTTCATCCCTTCACCACATGGAGGTGAGCAATGCCAAAGTTATAGTACAAAAATCAAGATTTCATAAATCATTGCAACTTGGCTGTGGTTGGATTACACTGACATGGTGATGCCTCCCCCGTCTATGTGCAGCTACAACAGCCTCCGCAACCAGCACATCATTCTCCGCAACTTCTGCCATCTTCAACAGGACCCTGCCACCAAACACACCTTTACCTCTTTGCCACTCTCTGATTTCCACAGGGTCACTCAGGGAAAAATTAAAGGCTACACCTGCCCATTCACCTCCTCCCTCACCTCATTCAGGGCCCCAGTCCTTCCAGGTGAGGTAACTCTTCAGCGGCAAATCGGTTGGGGTTATCTACTGTGTCCGATACTTCCAATGCAGTCTCCTCTACTTTGGTGAGACCTGATGTAACTGGAGACTGCATTGTCATGCATCTTCGCTCCATCTGCAAAAAGCAAGATTTTCCGGTGGCCAACCATTTTAACCGCAATTCCCATTCCCATTCTGACATGCCGGTCCATGGCCTCCTCTACTGTCATGGATGAGGTTCTTCTCAGTTTGGAGGAACAACACCTCATATTCCGTCTGAGTAGCCTCCAACCTGATGTCATTAACATCGATTTCTCTAACTTAAAGTAATTTTCCCCCCTCCCCTTTCTCTCTTCTTCCATTCCCCACATCTTCTCTTTTTCCTACCTCCTTATCACCTCTCCTGGGTGCCCTGCCTCCTTCCCTTTCTCCTTTCTAATCAGAACCCTCCTTCTCCAGCCCATTACCTTTTGCACTGAAATGACAACTGTTAATGTATTTCCATAGGAACCTGCTGAGTTCCTCTGAATTTTCAGTGCTACTCTGAATTTCCAGCATCTGCTGAATCTCGTGTCAATGAGACAATCACTGTTTTATTAAGTGAATTACATAATCTCTGGAAGATCAGTGATTAAACAAACCATATCTAAACAGCTGGAGTCTTAAAAGCAGAAATAAATTTTGCTGATATATCATACTTTAAATTTAAAAAAAGCTTTAGCACTAGATGAAAAATCTCAGTGTCACTAGCACAATACTGAAAAACAAGAGGGTATGGACAGTCTTCAGGAATGTCTAAATTAGAAGGTTGCATGCATACTATAATTTATTAGAAATATGGCGTAAATGTGAAGAAAAACTAAGCTGTTGAACTGACGCTTAAAATAATTTTAAACTAAAAATATACTATGCTATTTGCAATGTTACCAGAAAAACAAAACTAACTTTATCTCATTGTACAATGTAAAAGCAAAGCTTGAATTAAATATAGAATATTTTGCTGATGTGTGGACTAAATTAGAGCTGTGATGAAGAAAGGTATTTAGGTATCTTTCTTATACAAATCACAAAAGACCATGTGCATTCATACGATAAAAATGTTAAAATGCAATCAGAATATAATGCTGTATCTCAAGAATTCTTACCAGTCATGATCAGCTGCAGTTGGACTGCAACTGCATCCAGTTTTGAGTATCAGTCAGCAAAATTATATTGGCAAGTTCCCAGCACGTTATCAATGTTTAATGGATTGATTATAGAACAGGAAGTATGACGTTGAGTGTACTCAGAAATCTACAACAAGGCATCATCTTTTCAAACCTGACTCCCAACAGTTCAGGATTGCAAAGTGAATGACAATCTGAAACTCATCCATATTAGTCCTTTGCAGGCTGGGAGTTTCTGCAAAGTATTGAAACTTTCACACTAAGAGTGGCAAATTCCATGAAGGCTATCAAGGATAGATTTCAAGAATGGGTAATGGAAGTTGAAGTGATAGATCTAAAAATGTAGAATTAAGAAATTCTTTTGAAAATTATTGATACCAAACGCAGTAAAATGTATTGATTTTTTTACATTTTTAATATAGCAAATGCAAAAGTGATAACAAAACTATCTTAAATTCTGTGACATGTATCTGAGATAATAACCACTTCTTTCTTCAGATAACCTTGCTGATTTTTGATCACTTCAAGCAATTTCCATTTTTTTCCAAAACTAGAGTACATGGAACATGTACATGTACATGGAACTTTTTTTAAATTGCTTCCAAATAGTCAGATAGCTGTCATTGCCCCATGCACTAGTGAATTAAGACAATGAATAATAGAATTATTGCCTAGAAATTTAGGTTTCAAGTTCAATTCCCAGTCTCTCCTCAGCTGTCTAGCAAGCTGCCAGTTTCAGTACTTTGCAGATGAAATCAAAAATGTACTTACCCATCCTCACAGTGCCAAGGACAGAACAGTTTGCTGGCCACCACAGACCTATTCCCATCCTCCGTTCCTTCTTTAAATCAAAGTGTGAATAAAACCTAATGAATGGACCCCTGGTTCCCTATGCCTTGGCCTTTTCAAGTATGGATTAAGAGTTTCAAATGTTTTTTTCCCCTTTGCTCATTGTGTAAAGCTTACCTGTTTAGATCATATTGTACGTTCTGTGTCAGATCAACATTGAGGAATATAAAACCATGTATGTGGCAGCGAGAGAATGGAGTCTGCAGTTTTCCAGCAGTCAGTTTGCTGTTCCACTTTTGAATCCCACAGAGTGCATAATGAGTAATCTTTGGTGTGGCTTCAATGTGTTGCATTAAGAACTTCAAGGAAACATTCTTTGTGGAAACCGCAGGTTCTTTACTTTCACTGCTTAAAAGAAATGTCAGTTTAATTATTTTTCGCATGTATTTTCCTAACACCAGAACAGTTTTTGCACAGAAATCATCCAAGTTTTATCTCTGTACTGTCCCATGAATTCTCAACAGTATAAAGTGTCTGCTTCATTTGTCTGTGTAAAAATAAAAGTAATTCATTGACTAATTGTACTTAAACTTCCTTTTAGATATTAAAGGGGAAGCAAGAGGCAGAATATATATTTGCAAATCTTTTAGTCTTCTGTTAATATTATGAGTTTATAGTAATTTCTTTGGTCTGTACATTACAGGAAAATGCATTGTTGTTTAACACACTGATCATTCATTACCAAGTCCTGGAATCAATTCCACCCAAACCATAAGGATCAAAGTCTCTCTACTAAGCTGTCACAATGGCAATAAATTTAATGGTCTGGAAAATCATAATCAAACTCCTAATGAATACAAGGCAACAGCACAAAACTACGTGTCCAGTATTATATGAACTTGACATTGTTGCCAGTGTTGGTGTTGGAGAAGGGAACAGTTTCATTGATGTACTAAAAAGATGGTATATAAAGTAGGATTGGATGCAAATTACTGATCCGGTTCTAATCTACTTGCATCAGTCCTCAGTCTTGTATTGTACAGATACTCAATTCAAAATCACCGTGTTAGAAGGAAGTATCCTAACTGATTTCACAGGCATGATTTTATAACAAAATAACTACCATCCGTGAATAACACTGTGCAAAGGCCATAGTGTTGATTCGATCAAGGCTATCAATCCAAAAATCATTTTAGAAAATTTTCCTCATGATACTGATGATGTATCATTTATTTTCGATCTTACAATCAATAATTTTTATTTTATGATTGCTAATCTGGGTAATGTCAAACAGAGAGATAAACATCTTCCAGTTAGAGAATAACTAGCCATGAGAGTAAGTCTTTTAGTTCAACAAAGGAGAACAAAGGCATTGATCAGTTAAACGAATGCAGAATGGAAGAATAGCCAGCAACAGAAAAACAAAATGGAACTTCTAAGGTACCACGTAACTGTTGACTTGGGGGACACTTGCAAAGCTTGAGATCAATCATAGCCACTCAAAAAGCTGTCTGCAGACATGCAAACAGTGCCACATTCACCTTTCTCACCTGGTCAATTCCTGCACATTATGAAGATTCCAAAGGACACAAGAGTCATCCATGACCAGTATAAATGGCCACACACACTGCCGCTTGACCCCTATCTCTTCCTGGCGATTTCTTTCCAATTCCAAATTGTGGTATGAAAGCTCTTTGATTAGAAAGTGCGCAGCACCTGAAGGAGTCACACACGTATCATTACTCAATACATAATGTCATTTTCCTCCACAATTCCAGAGGGAAAAAATAAATATAATTTTAAGTGGAAAGTCAATTTTAAAATAATTTAATTACACTCATGTCAATCCAAAGTCACAGCATGTAATTGTTATTAATTATACTTGTTAAATTTTCTTTATTTCCTATCACATTATCATACATATAGAGTAACTGTTAATCAAATGGTCATGTAGGGAAGGATGTCAGAGGTCATGAAAACAGTCATCTTCTTCATGATTGAAAATGACTTACTTCCACTCCAATTATGCATTGATGGGACAGGTGATAGCTGACGGGCATTTATTTTACTGCTTATGCAGGGCTTCTATAGCCTTCATTTTTTCAATAACATCCTGAATAATCCTTCCCTGCTTTGAATAGTCAGAGGTGCAGATTCCCAGTAATTTTTGAGGATGTTGCATTTTTTAAAGGAGACTTTGAGCACACCTTTCTCCCCTGCCTGCTTGGTAACCTCTCCAGCAAATGTAGAATGTCACTGCTCGAAATAAATTGTCAGTTTCAGAAGACCAATGCTGGGCATATGAACAACATGACCTACCCAATACAGCCAATCAAATGTAACCATGGCTTCAGTGCTCTAAATGTTGGCCTGACATTACTTTGTTTATTCCTCCAGCAAAAAACATGAATTGATGTTCCAAAGCTGCCCAAGGTTGATAATTTCAGACTAGATCTGGAATAAATTACTTGGAAGAATTAAGTGATACTCAAGTGCTTTACACTGAAATTGTTATTAACAAATTCCTCTATTACCAGAAAATCCACTTGTTATTGGGTGTAATTTTTCAGGTTTCACTGAAGAATGTGAAGGAATGTTCACATTAATTTTCTCCTCTTACTTTACTATTTGACCTTCAATCATTCCTATCCAACTGTGGGCCAAGTGAACTGACTTGCCCACTGAGAGACAACTAGTGAGGTTCAGCAAGGCCACTGTGGGGATTAGGCCCCAGCCAATCTATCATAGAGCTTTGACAGGCATTGGAAGATACGAAAACAAAAGATCGAACTTCTGCCAGAGTCTGAGAAGGTTTTGTCACACAATTCATAAACACCTGCTATTAATTTGATTTTCTCACAAGGGGAAACAACTTCTCCACATCCAATCTGTCAGAGGCCTGTTTGTCTTATGAAGACCTTTCTCACTTCTCTAATCTGCAGTGAACGCAAGCCTAGGTCATTCAACATTTCGTCATAAGACAACCACTCCACACCCATTCAAAGTACAGGCCCACAATCCCTTAGCTGAAATTCTGAAATCCAAAAAGCTCCGAAAATCAAAGTTTTTTTTGCCAACAGCTGACGTCACTCAGGTATGACATGACAGCACTAGCAGAGGTCACCAGACTTCAGTTGTGGCTCAGCACTTGTACTGGTTACACACACATTTGCTATTTGCTGATATTTTGTGTTCACTGTTGACTTTGTGTTTAATTTCACTGTGAAAATGGCAAAAAAAGGTGCAGATGCCCCTATGGGTAACAATGAGAAAAAGAGAAGGAAGCATCTATCATTATCAATAACGCAGAAAGTGGAGTTATTGCAGAAGCCTGCTCGTGGTGTGTCTGTGTGGCGTCTTACTGAAGAATATAGTATTGGAACTGCCACTGTATATGATTTAAAGAAACAGAAAGACAAGTTACTGAAGTTTTACAGTGAAAATGATGTTCTACATTTATTCCAGTAAGTCACTTACCATGTTTTTGATTCAGTTCATTTGAAGCTCTAGATTTTTATGTTTTATTGTATGTTTTTGTTGGAAATAAAAAAAATTTCTTGTCATTATTCTCTAAACAATACAGTATAACAACTATTTACATAGCATTTACATTGTATTAGGTATTATAAGTAATCTAAAGATGATTTAAAGTAGACAGGAGGATGTGCATAGGTCCAAAGCTTTGCTGGGTCCTAAAGTCCACCCACAGTGAGACAGGTTAAATAAGGGACTTGAGCATATGTGTTCTTTTGGTATCTGTGGGGGGGGGGGGGGGTCCCTGAACCAGTAAGGAGGGATTCTAAAATCCGAAAAATTCTATATTCCGAAATGCGACTGGCCCCAAGGATTTCGGATAAGGGATTGTGGACCTGTATTAATTCAATAAACTTTTCCTGAACTGCTTCCAACACAATAACATGCTTCCTTAAATAAAGAGTCCAATACTGTATATAGTAACAAATAATCTGCTGGAGGAATCAGTGGGTTGAACGTGGCGGGGTGAGGAAGGAATTGTCAATGACTCAGGAACTCCTTTCCTTCCACAGATGTTGCTTGACCCACTGAGTTCCTCCAACAGATTTGTTGTTGTTCAAGATTCTAAATGTATAATGACTGACTATCTCACTTTGATCATGATGAGAAACACTTTCAATTGGGCCTTTGTGTTGCCTTTTCTAACACTGGATCATGTCAAAGCGCATTGGGTATAAGAAAAACTAGGAGCAATTTCATTTACAAGGTGAACAAATCCTTTCTTGTGGTACAATGTGGGTAAACATATCTATTGTTTTGTGTTGTACTCAAAGCACATTTTTGAATTAACAATCATGAATTGAATCAATATGCACAAGTTCAGAAAGTATTAACCTAAAATGAGAACAGGAAATGCACAAAAGCAGATACAATTGAAAACAACAATGAAATTCGACAGGAATAAATTGAGGATTGCTACCTGTACCATGTGCTAGTTACACTAGAAGTAGGAAGATTGTACAGTTTAATACATGGCTAAGGAGTTGGTGTAGGCGGGAGGGCATAAAATTTTTGGATCACTGAGCTCTCTTCCAGGGAAGGTGGGACCGGGACAGAAGGGACAGTTTGCACCTGAACTAGGCTAATATCCTAGCAGGAAGGTTTATTAATGCTGCACGGTGGGATTTAAACTAGAGTTACAGGGGGATGGGAACCAGAGTGCCAGAACAGTTAGTGGAGATGCTGTGGAGGCAGATGTGGTAAGTCAGGAATCAAAGGGTGTGACGAGTGTCTTGAGCTACCTACATTTCAATGCAATAAGTGTCACAGGAAAGGAGGATAATAGAGCTGAAGGTGGACAAAAACTAAAAGGGTGGATGCAGGACTGAAGGTGTTGTATTTGAATATGCACAGTATACAGAATAAGGGAGATAGACGCAGCATAGTTGCAGATTGGCAGGTGTGATGTTGAAGGCATTAGTGAATCATGGCTGAAAGATTATAGCTGGGAGCTTAATGTCAAAAGATACACATTGTATCAAAAGGATAGGCAGGAATGCAGAGGAGGCAGAGTTGCTCTGTTGGTAAAAATGAAATCAACTCATCAGAAAGAGGTGACCTAGCGTCGGAAGGTGTTGAATCATTGTGGATAGAGCTAAGGAACTGCAAGGGTAAAAAGATCCTGATGGGAGTTGTTTACAGACCTCCCCCAAACAGTCCTAAGGATGTGGCCTACAAATTACATTGGGAGATAGTAAATGCATGCCAGAAGGGCAATGTTACAATATCATGTGGGACTTCAATATGCAGGTAGATGGGGAAAATCCATCATCAATTATTAATCATTTAAACACAATAATCAAAGGTTATTAGCATATAGCAGTGTTTACTTACCAATCCCTGCACCATTGAATGTGCCTGGTAATACCAACATAATGTGGTTGGGCCAATATTTTCGATAAAATGGCATTTCAAACTCTTTAATCACAAGGATATGAAGGTGATTTGCACCCTCCATGGCATGGTAGAGGTTCAGAAGACCATGTTCATGCCGCCCAGTAGTAGGTGTAAAGATAGGACTCTTCACTAATTTTGAATTCTGCCAAAACAATTTAAGGAAATATTGTTAAGTAAGCCTGTTCTAGATTATAGAAAGTAAGGAGGAGCTTGTGTCACATGTAAAAATTTCAACAATATTCAAGTGTACTTATGAAATCAATTTATAGACAAGAATGGCTGGTTTTCCAAAGAATAATCCAGATATGCTATAGATGTGGTTAACAAATTTAATGTCACATGCCCGTGATAATAAACCTGATTCTGACTACCTGCATATAGGCAGAGATTAAAGAGCACAGCACCAGAGTAAAGAGATGGTCACAGGAGGTAGAGGAGCTGCTACAGGTCCACTATGAGACAGCAGACTGGAGCATGTACAAGGACTTAGCAACAGACCTGAATGAATATGCCCTGCTGTCATTAAGATACTCATGGATGAGTGTATCCCCACAAAATCATTCAGAGTCCTACCCAACCAGAAGTCCTCAAAGAACCTAGAGTTTGAAATCTTTTCAGAGCAAGATTGGTAGTGTTCAAGACTAGCAGTCCAGGTAAGTATGAAAGGTCCAGCATTGACCTCTGAAAGACCATCTCACATGCTAAGTAGCAATTCCACACTAAACCTGAAAAACAGTAGGATGTTCAACAACTGAGGCAGGGCTTGAATACCATCATGTCCGACAAAGCAAAGCCAAGCAACATAAATGACAACGAGGTTTCACTCCCAGGTGAGCTCAATGCTTTCATTCATCACTGCATCATGGCCTGGTATGGAAACACCAATGTCCTTGAATGGAAAATCCTACAAAATGTAGTCGATTTAGCCCAGTCATTCATGGTAAGGTCCTCCCCACCATTGAGCACATCTACTCGAAGCACTGTCACAGGAAAGCTGCATCCATCAAGGACCTCTACTACCCAGGCCATCCTTTCTTCTCACTGATGCCATTAGGAAGAAGCAACAGGAGCCTCACCATGAGGTTCAGGAACAGTTATTACCCTTCAACTATCAGGCTATTTGAAATTGGAACAAGGTTTCACTCCCAGATGAGCTGCATGTCTTTTATGTTCACTTTGACAAAGAACATGGAGGCACCTTCACAAACTTCCATAGCCCCTCCCAACTCCCGAAAAGACTGAGTCTGAGTCCAGCATGAGATCCTTCAGGAGAATGAATCCATGGAAAGCATCTGGTCCAGGCAGCGTACCTGGCTGAGTATGAAGACCTGTGTTATTCATAGGCCAGAGTGTTTACAAACATCTTCAACCTCCTGCTTCAGCAGTCTGAGGTACCCATCTGGACTGAGCAGGCTTCATTCATATCAGTGCTCAAGAACATGGTAACCTGCCTCAATGACCATCATCCCATAACACTTACATCCACTGTGATGAATTGATTCAAGAGGTTAGTCATGAAGCAAATTGAGTCCTGCTTGATGAGAGACCTGGATTCACTCCAATTTACCTACTGTCACAATGGGTCAACAGCAGATACCATTTCATTGACCATTCACTCAGCTCTGGAACATCTGGACAATGAAGGTGCTTACAGCTCAGCATTCATTACTATCATCCACTCAAGTCTCATCACTAAGCCTCAAGCCTTGGGCCTCGGTACCTCCTTCTGCAACTGTATCCTTGATTTTTCCACTAGTACACCCCAGTTAATATGGATTAGCAGCATCTCCTCCACACTCATCATCAGCAGACGTAACCACAAGTCTGAGTGCTTAGGCTCCTTGTTTCCTCACTTTATACGTTTGACTGTGTACCTAAGTACAGCTCCAATGTCGTATTTAAGCTTGCTGATGACACCATTATTGGCTCTTCACTCAACCTTGGAACACTAGACAGCAAAGATGCATACATCAGGATGCTCTTTATCAACTACAGTTCAGCATTCAATACTATAATTCTCTCAAAATTAATAAGCTTCAAGACCTTGGCCTCAGTACCTCCTTGTGCAACTGAATCCTCAATTTTTTCACTTGCAGACCCCAGTCAGTTCAGATTTGCAACAAGATCTTCTCCACAAACTCTGCCAACACAGGTGCATCACAAGGCTTTGTGCTTAGCCCCCTGGTCTACTTGCTTTACACTTAAAACTGTGTCGCTAAGCACAGCTCCAATGCCATATTTAAGTTAGCTGACGACACCACTGACATTGGCCAAATCATACAGGAGGGAGATTGAAAATTTAGCTCAGGGCAGACACAATGACAACCTCTCATTCAATGTCGGCAAGACCGAGGAAGTAACTTCAGGGGAGGAAGCCAGAGGCCCATGAATCAGTCCTCATTGAGGTGGAGAGGGTTGGTAACTTTAAATTTCTTGGTGTGATAGCCTCACACCAGCATGTAAGTGCTAATATGAAGAAAGCATGGCAGTATCTCTGCCAAGTTTGTGAAGATTCGGCATGACATCTAAAACTTTGACCAACTTCTACAGATGTGTAGTGAAGAGTATATTGACTGACTGCATCATGGCCTGAACAGAAACAACAATGCCTTTGAACAGAAAAGCCTACAAAAAGCAGTGGATGCGGCCCAGTCCATCAAGGGTAAAGCTCTCCCCACTACTGAGCACACCTACACAGAGCACAGTCACAGTATAGCAGCATCCATCAGCAAGAACCCCAATGACCCAGGCCATGCTCTCTATTTACTGTTGCCATTAAGAAGAAGGTACAGGAGCATCAGAGCCCATACCATCAGGTTCAGGAACAGTTATTTACCCCCTCAACCATCAAGCTCTTGAACCAATGGGGATAATTTCACTCAACTTTACTCGGGCCATCACTGAACCATTCTTATAACCTATTGACTCAGATTTAAGTGCTCTTCACCCTCTTGTTCTCCATATTTATTGCTTATTTATTATTTCCTTTTTTTGTACTTGCACACACCACAACTTTGAACTGATTCTACAACCTACAGACTCACTTTCAAGGGCTCCTGTACAACTCATATTCTCAGTTTTTTATATATTTGCACAGTTTGTCTTCTTTTGCACATTGTTCGTCAATCTTTATGCATGGCTTTTTGTAGATTCTATTGTATTTAATTATTTTCCTCTAAATGCCTGCAAGAAAATGAATCTCAAGGTAGTATATGGTTAACATATACATAATTTGATAATAAATTTACTGTATTTTGAACTTTGAATTTTTCAGGAAAAGGAGCCACATAAGATGGGTAACATTTGCACTTGGGAAAAATGGTGAAATAGTTTTTCTGAGGTATCTCCAAGCTTTAACAGTAGGACCTAACTAACAACGTTTTACTCTCAGAGACTAGTTATAATTACTAATAGAATGACTGGCAGTGTTAGATCATCACCATCTAGGGAGAGGATGAGCAGGAGAGAGGTATCAGAAAGCTTAAATGCTGGAGAGAGGAGGTGGGTATGATCAGAAAGTTTAAAGTGAGCTTGGTTATGAAAGAGGTAGCAATAATAGCAGGATTATTTACAAACCATCGGCTGTAATAGGGTAATGCTGAGGATCAGAAAGGTTGATGGTTGGGATCTGGAAAATTAGGAAAAGTAGGGCTTTGCATTTCAAAGAAGAGGTCAATAGCCAAATGATGGGGTGGTTAGACAGGAGTAACTGGTTGGCATGATGGGTCTGAGGAAATTTTATTTCTCCTGCTGGCCACGTATTGTCCTGTACTACTGTTTGCTCACTGGATACAGCAACCTGTGGCTGTCATGACCAGAAAACGCACCAGCTTAAGAAGTTAAGCCTAAAGTAAAGGGAACTGCTTATTAATTCTGCATCAGAATTACAATTATGAGCCCGTCTCATGTGTTGTGGGACTAGGTGTGGTTAAGGTATTTAAAAATCTCGCATTCTTCACATGCCAGTCTCCTTGTACTTAAACATAATTTCGTAAGAAATCTGAGAATAATGGATGTAGCTTAAAAGCTGATGAGGTAACGATACAAAAATGAAAATAAACTATCTTTGTGTTTGATTGTTATACAAATAACACCCAGATAGATTGTATGGGATTGATTTTAAAATTCCTCCTCTTCTACCAAGCCAGCAGAAACAGTGGTCCTTTCCTGCCCTCCTCTAACAAATATAGAAAGAGATGGTTGTCTGCCTGGATAGACTGAAAGTCACTTTGTGTTCGGAAATAATGGCCTGGTAATTACATTACTGCAGCCATTAAACTCAAGAGCCACACAACCAATTCTACAGTGGTTCTCCATCCCAGTGCCTGTACCTCAATGGGAGCTCACACTCTCTAAAGCACCAACAATGGCAGGAATTGTTTTGTTGACACCCAACAACCACAGGCATCCAGCAAAGTTTCTGTTCTTAATGTTACCTGCTAATACTGATGTTGGTTCCACCTGTTTTGGTGTGAATCTGATGTATATCAACTTATTAAGGCCCAGAGAAAATAACAGCATCATCCTGAGCTCCTTGAGGTTTCTCTCACAAATTAAATGAATCAAGTGTATTAAGATGTCAAATTAAACAGAAGCAAATGGGAACATGTACCAGAGGGCATGGATTGAGAATAAGAGGTCAGTTCCAGTACCAGAGGGCATGGATTGAGAATAAGAGGTCAGTTATTTAAAACAGAGTTGAGGAAGAGCTTCTTCTCCCAGAGAGTTGTGGAGGTGTGGAATGCACTGCCTCGGAAGGCGGTGGAGGCCAATTCTCTGGATGCTTTCAAGAAGGAGCTAGATAGATATCTGATGGATAGGGGAATCAAGGGATATGGGGACAAGGCAGGGACTGGGTATTGATAGTGAATGATCAGCCGTGATCTCAGAATGGCGGTGCAGACTCGAGGGGCCGAATGGTCTACTTCTGCACCTATTGTCTATAACAGATTTCACAAGACCAGATTTAATATACTGTATATTCAGTCTAATTTTAAGAATATTAAATCGTGGTATAAATATTATTAATGTCCTTGGACCTTGCAGTTTAATGAGAATTTCAACAGGAACATTTTTAATTAGCATCAATATTGTTCCACCATATCTACATTGTGAATATCCCGTCTCCAGAGAATATATCCAGTCCATGTTAATCCAGGCCGAACTACCTCACATCCACAAGGCCAATATACAGTAGATTATAAATAAAACTGCAATAGTGATCACTCCTCCCAAATCAATGCAAATTTTATCTGAAACCGCTCATCCTAATCTCACCAGCGACGTTTATGCCTCTGTCTAAATTCCTACGCAGATCTGACCACAACAAAATGGAATTGAACTGAATGTTTAAAATATTAAAAGATATGGAGTGAAGGACAAAGCAAGCAGCCTTCTATTGAGGGAAATGAGAAACCAACATGCTGTAGAGGGTATAAAAGAACTCTGGAGGACATGTTCATTAATTTACCGCTCTGAGGCTGATTAGGAAATAATGCCAAAGAAAATCCTAACCCATAAAAGATCCAACCTTAGTTAAAATGGTTTGTTTCCCTACACTACAACAGTAATTATATTTCAAAACAATTATTTCATTGAAAACCATTTTGAGACATCTTGTAGTCATGAAAGCATGGTAGATCTTTTCTTTACAACCAAAATATATATACTTTTAAATTTCAATTAAAATGGTATTGGCACTGAAATAGGCACCCAAGGAGTTTCTAATTTTGCTGACCTTATCTGTGACAAGAGGTAGACGCATGCTTTCCAGATGTTTACCCTGCTGACTGAAGATAAAATACTGTTCCTTTGACTTCGGAATAATAAAGTGAAGCTGCACTTCCTCTCCCAGCATGGAGGAGGAAAAGGTAAACGCATGCAGTGTAGAATCCGACACCTGAAACACAATGAGACCATGGATTCAATCTCACCAGTTAATTTTTGTACTTAACTATTGCAAGAAGTAATCTGGATATCATTGCAATGAAATTTTATGCATCTAAACAACATCATATTAAGTAACTTTGGATATTAGATGAAAAAAATGAAATAATGCATCAGAATAAAATTAAATTTAAACCAGTTAAAATTGAGAATACAGATTGCTCACGATATACAGGAAAAGCTTTAAAGGATCAAATGATCATGAGGATATATATCAAATTCTCACTATGTAATCAGCCTTTCTCAACCTTTTTGCCCTTGAAATAATTTTCAGATCTCAGGGAACTCCTGCATAAAAATTATTATATCTACAGCTCAAGGTACGTTAATGTGATCAGAGAGTTGCAGATATAATGATCCAAAAATAATTGCCAATGCTCTTTACAGAATAAATTTTTAGCCAACCTTTTTTGAAATTAATCTATTGCTTTCTCTTTCATAAATTTCAAAAACTCATAAGGCAAACATAATAAATACATGTTAAGTAACTAGCTTAAGCCAAAATCGGATTTATTTTTTCTAAAGGTAGGCTTGGTAGATTTAGTTTAAATAAAGGTTGTAAATTGATTTTAATTAACACTATTTACTACATGAAAATTTGTTGACAACGTTGAATAGTAAAGTTACTAAAAATCATAAGCCGAAGCAATATGAATAAAAATATAACCTAAGACACAATTTTATACAAATCTTTGAAAAAACATTGTCTTATTAAGTGACATGATCAGTTCGTTCACTCCCAAAAGTCAGTCGATGGCATGCAAGGGGAATTGGGGGAGGTAATTTGGGAGGAAGAGGCTGACGTCACAGCCTGAGTTGGGTGAGTCCATTCTATGCTCAGAAAATACACCACACTCATCAACCTACTGCCCTTCTCTCTGTGCAATACAGCACTCATCGATTATCAAAGGCCTCCCCAATCTCGTGTCAAAAACTGAGAATGCACCCAACCAAATAAACACTGTCCTAATGCACACTGAAAGACCTTTAACGAGATTGCTAATGGAGTTGCTCGTTCACTGCCCACCACTGCGAGCGCTAGCATCAAACATTGCACGAAGTTCAAAGAATTGTTTTAGTTTTTTTTAAATCACAATCTCTCGCAGAACCCCTAGCGACCTCTTGCGGAGGAGAAACCCCCCAGCTGAGAAAGCCTGGTATACTTTAAATAAGGTAAGAGTAACTTTAAGACAGATTGTATCAAAAGTCCAACAGAAAGAAGCACGACACTTTGCTTCAGTCCTGTGAATATTCAATCATGCCTGACTGGAAAACGAGGACTGCTCACTATGTGTTTTTGAAAATATTAGAAACTGAACTATTCTTGTATTAAATAAAATGAAAATATATTATTGCTTGGAAATGGATATTAAAAGAAATTATGTTGATTATGTAGAAACCAGATTTAAACAAAGTGAAATATCTGTATTTGATACCGACCTGTGTTGCAGGGCTAAAATCAACGTAGTGATGGCAGTGCTCACAATGGTGGAATGTGTTGTATGCAGCGTATTTAGTTAACATAATAGAAACGGTCTCTTGGTTTGTTGATCCATCACTTGAGCTGCAACTTTTGCCACTTTCTGGAAAATTCAAAGCCTTTCATTGTCAACTATAGCATGTAAAGCTAAAGCAAATGCACAAGTAAGGAAGGCACAGAAATGGGTGTAAAAGTCTTGTATATGTTGACGACCATCATTTTTTTACAAAAAGTTTACCAATGAAGACAAAGCATAATAAATAATTGAAATGCACTTTTGTGTATAGATTGTAAGAATTATTGGCTTTGTTAAATTACAAACAGGCACTTCATTCAAATGCCCGGGTATAGCTTGCAAACTGGAGGACTGTTGTTCCTTCTGATACACTGGTGGTATCATCATCCAGTCTGAAGTTCCTTCTAAGAAATTGTGCCATTAAAAAGGTGGCAGAACATATTTTTAATCCACACAAATATGCATTCTACATTAAATCATGAAGATGCAGTTATCTGCATTCATGTGAGAGGTACGTGTTACCACAGATGTCATGTTATGCATCCAGTTCAATGGGCCACCTCAAACAGCATGGGAGCACTGTGCCCTTCAAACACACTGGAAAGACATCAGAAGCCAGAAGCAGTGTGAATTGCCCTTCAGTTCTGATAGAAACCAGTAAAGATCAGTTACTGAAATTAATCAAACCTCTCCTAGATCAATAATTTGTTGCTGTAGGCCATTTATGAGGCCCCACTGGAAGCAAAGTCAGGCCTCAACTGGCTGCTGCCATTAGCACTGCAGTATTAGAGTAATGAGAGGTGAAATCCAATGAGGAATAGTAACTGCTAAGATTGTATTTCAAAAGGATTCAGATGTAAACATGCAATGCAAACAAAGTTCTGCTGACCTAGGTTAACCTTCGGCAGCTTGTCTGAGTAGACAGAACTGATATGGCGATATTTTGGATCATGTACTGTGTAGTCAAAGGTCATTTTACTGAAGAGTTCAATGTCAGGCCAATGTGCATTAGTTCCTTGCACATGCTCATTTGCTTCTTTCATTTCTGAAACATTAAAAAAACATAGTGAAAATTTTGAACTTCCTTGTATCACTTAATTGTACATTTAATAAAGAAGTAGAATGAACAAACACAGCTAACAGTAAACTTTAATTTGATCTCAAGGAGCACCAATTTCCTAGTTTTGGTGTCCTTCCATCTTGCTGAGTTGGTGCACAGCAATTGCCTATGCCATGGTCTTTCTGGTTCAGTTCCTTAACGAATCAAGTCTCATCAGTTTGAGGGGGAGCCATTATGTGCAGCATTCTTATATAATACATCTGCTCTAGCACTGAAGTCACAATAATAAGTAACAACAAATTTTTCATTATTGTTTCTTATCGCTGCTTTAGAGAATTTGAGGCATTGTCAATGTCAAGAACTTATTAGTTCTGAAGTATGGACAATAATATGTAAACTACAGATCATGCAAAAACTAAAGTTAACTTTATTAACCATATAGTTACCAAAATATATTTACCTTCATTAATCTCTTCTTCATTGTATACATCAACCTCTAATAATCTTATTAGCATGCGGGAAAGAATTCTAAGGAACTGCAAGTATGCACCAGTCTTTCCAACCTGTAATGTAAAAACCTGGTTAAATCTTACTATATCATGTTGAGGGAAAAATCCAAATATTAACCTATTGCAAAATGTATTAATACTTACTAAAATTACTCTGAAAGCTGGCAAAATAAAGCTAAAGATAGGCAATATTTCAAACGTGAATTTTGAATTTAAAATGCATATTTCTATTCATAGACAAATTTATAAATGTTAAACTGGGGCAGTTACTACCACACAGATTATGTGGAAATGATACAAAGTCAAACAGTCTGTAAATGAAGTAACTAAGAATGCTGTTAGGTTAGTATAATAATTATGTTCCCTTTATAAACAGCAGAGGACAGCAGTTCAGTAAGTAGTGTTTACATCTTTGTGATTCATTCAAATACCCGGAAATATCCTTTTCCACTATTTTTAGGGCAAGTCACAGTTACCAGAAGAAAATCTACTCATTCTTGTCCCTCTATGACAACAAAAATAGGATTCTTTCACCAGACGCTCACCCCATTATTCTGTTTTAAGCTGATAGAATGATTTTTACTGTACTTTTAGCTGCAGAAACCTGAATTAATTAAGGTGATTAGAAGCCCATTTAGAACAGTAAAGAAATTCAAGGTACACTGTCCAAATAAATGGCTCCTGCTTTGGTAAGCTAAAGGGCACCGAGCAGTTTAAACAACTCAAAAAGGATACCATCACATACATAGCTCGCACCAACAAGACCTGGCTGCCAGGAAAACTCAAGCTGTGATACTTCCAGTTCAGCGTACTCCCAAGACTCATGTGGCCTTTAACAGTGTATGAAATCTCCATCAACAAGGTGGAAACGCTCAAAAGAGTGATCAGCGCACATGTGAAACAGTGGCTTGGACTTCCACAATGCTTAAGTCCTGTTGGACTGTACGGCAACGGCAAATTAGAATTACCAATTGCAAGCCTTGTGGAAGAATTCAAAGGTACTATCGGAAGATACTGTTATTTGAACAGCGGCCCCGTGTGGCAACGGGGAGGAAGTGGACCCCATCTGAAGCCGTTCAGAGTGCTAAGTCTGCTCTTCGCTTCAGGGATGTGGTTGGCCAAGTCCGATTTGGGAGACCTCGGCTCAGGCTCATCCCAAAGGCTCCTCAATGGGAGATGGAGGGATCTCGGCTAAGTTTTGTCATCAGAGCCACTTATGACCTCCTACCCACACCCCAGAACCTGAACCAGTGGTGGCAGAAGACCCCACTTGCTCTTTGTCAAGCAACTGGATCACTAAGGCCCATTTTAACAGGATGCACCATGAGCCTCAGCCGGGGTGGTATACTCAGCAGCATAACCAAGTTCTCAGACAGCTGACATCAATCTTGGAACAGAGGTAAATCACCACAAATGCTCCCCCACAAACATCGACAAGAAATGTTCACATCACACGATTTGTACCAGCAGGCCAACCTCCAGAAGAGGTAAACATACTGCAGGTCACTCGGGACTAGAAAATGGACGTGGACTTGGAAAAAAAGCTTTTGCTTCCCCCAGACATTGCAGCTACAACACTCTGGCCAGACATGGTCCTGTGGTCCACAACAGCCAAGCTGGCATATGTTGTGGAATTCACAGTACCATGGAAAGATGGTGTTGAAGAAGCTTATGAGAGGAAAAAGACCAAGTACTCTGAACTGGCAACTGAAGCTAAAAACAAATGTGGGGGTAGAAGGGTGGGTTGGCAACTTTGCAAACGACACAAAGGTTGGTGGTGTTGTGGATAGTGTAGAGGATTGTCGAAGATTGCAGAGAGACATTGATAGGGTGCAGAAGTGGGCTGAGAAGTGGCAGATGGAGTTCAACCCAGAGAAGTGTGAGGTGGTACACTTTGAAAGGACAAGCTCCAAGGCAGAGTATAAAGTAAATGGCAGGATACTTGGGAGTGTGGAGGAGCAGAGGGTTCTGGGGGTACATGTCCACAGATCCCTGAAAGTTGCCTCACAGGTAGATAGGGTAGTTAAGAAAGCTTATGGAGTGTTAACTTTCATAAGTCGAGGGATAGAGTTTAACAGTTGCAATGTAATGACGCAGCTCTATAAAACTCTGGTTAGGCCACACTTGGAGTACTTAGTCCAGTTCTGGTGGCATCACTATAGGAAGGATGTAGAAGCATTGGAGAGGAGATTTACCAGGATGCTGCCTGGTTTAGAGAGTATGCTAGGGCTTTACTCTTTGGACAGAAGGAGGATGAGAGGAAACTTGATAGAGGTATACAACGTATTTAGAGGAATAGATAGAGTGGATAGCCAGTGCCTCTTCCCCAGGGCACCACTGCTCATTACAAGAGGACATGGCTTTAAGGTAAGGGGTGGGAAGTTCAAGGGGGATATTAGATTACTCAGAGTGGTTGGTGCATGGAATGCACAGCCTGAGTCAGTGGTGGAGGCAGATACACTAGTGAAATTTAAGAGACGACTAGACAGCTATATGGAGGAATTTAAGGTGGAGGGGTTATATGGGAGGCAGGGTTTGAGGGTTGGCACAACATTGTGAGCAGAAGCGCCTGTACTGTGCTGTACTGTTCTATGTTCTAGAATGGCTGGAAGACCAAGATTTTCCCTGTAGAAGTGGGATGCAGGGGATTCAGGGCTACATCTACAACCAGTCTACTGAAGAAGATGGGGGTGAGGCATTATTCACTCCAACAAGCAATCAAGTCCTTGTCAAATGCAGCAGAAGAAAACAGTAATTGGATCTGGATTAAAATGAAAGACAACTGGTCTGCAAAATGAAGACAGGAGGGTATGGAACTGAGGGGGGTGTATCTGGGATGCCAAGTAGCACCGTTGAGACCTCTGGAAGGGTTGTGGGCATATCAACGTAACGTCAAAGAAGGAGGGTGCCAACATGATGACCCCGATGAGGTATCTACCCTCCTTGTCACCACTCCAAGCCCACTGCCAACATCAAGAGTACAGACTTATCATAGGGATTGGAACATCAAGTCCTATTAGCTCTACCTATACAGTCTGCAGGGTCCAGAGTCACATAAAGCCAGATTGGTTAAGTACTGGCAGGTTTCTTTCCCTTAAAGTTATCTGCTTCCAGTTTTCTCATTTATTCCAAATTTAAATTTCCCAGCAGCCATGATTGAACTTGAATTCATGATTTCAGCTAAATTGTCTCCACAGTAACTTGCCTCTAGTGTAGGTGAATTGGAGGGTGAGGGGATATGAAACAAGGATATAAGAATGGGAATGGGATCAAAGGACTGCTCTGGGCTGATTGGCCTCCTCTATGCCACAGGGGAAGCATGAGAATTGGAATCTTTTATTAAATTGCTTAGTTCTATGTCCTCTAATGCACCAATGCAAATACAGTATTTCAGGTCTCTAATCTTAAAGTTCTCTTTCCTTGAAATATTTTTTGTACGATTATGCCATATTCTCTGTGTGAGTTTTGAATTGCAAGATACCCAAAACTTATCAATGACTATCGTAAGAGAGGAATGCATGACTGATGTAATTAGTGAGGAAATTCCAGGGCATGAAGAATAAATTACTGAAGACAAGATCATTCATGTTTTGCAAATGGGACAGATTTGCCTGTAAACAAGAGTTTACAGGCAAATGAGGGAAAATAGTTGGGAAATGTTATATTATAAGAGGAATAAGGTCACTGCTGGAAAATAACTTTCTTGATGCTGGGGAATTACTAACAGTTCAGTGAAGATGGTTGAGAATGACTTTGTATAATAAATAAATTGCTGGGAAGGTCCATGTTAATGTGGTAGAATGTATGAAGGCTTCAGTGGTAGGTGATTGAGATCATAGCAGTAGAAATAAGCAGTCTTTCTGATAGAGAAGAAATGAAATAGTAGTTGGCTTAAGTCAGGTCAAATGCTAAATGATCATATTCTTATAGACCTGTTACTTCAGCTCCCAGTAGTACTTCAGAAATTTCAACTACTAATGCTCCATCAATAGTTCTTATCCCCACTGCACAATATTCATTTTCTAAGTACAAGAAAGGAGTAGGTGCAGCTTGAAAGGATGTTGCTAGAAACCAAAAAACCAACTTGTTTACCATCTCTAGTGGACAGAAATGCAATTTATATCCTTCTCTCCGAATGAAAGCAGTTTTCTGCACAGAAACAAAGATTAAGTGCACAACAAAACCTCACAGGAACTTTCCACCAAATGCTGGACCATGGAGGAGTTCACCATCAATTTACTGGAGATTCTGAGAAATCCTAAAAGTCGGGACTTCTCAATGACATGATATAGATTCATTTATAGATTACAAACTTTTATAGTCATAGAGTTCAGTGACAGAAGTACAAAAAAAATTTAAGACAGTGCAAGCGTAGTGGTGAGGGTGATGAGAGAAGCATCAATGTTTTTAAGTAACTGAAGTTTAATTAATTGATTAAACAATTATTATTTTTTATGCCTTCAGGATACCGGCCCACACTGATATTGAATATGGATTGATAAAGTCTAAAATTAATTGCAAATTATGCTGTCAAATACATGAAACTCTAACGTGTAATTCAGTGCATTGGTAGCAGGGAAATCAATCTGAACAGAAACTCGATCGTTAACAAATTCCTTCACTTGTCCTTCCACAAGGCCAGAAATATGACTAGTTAAAATAACTTTCCCATCAAGCTATTTGGATCACCAACCTAGCCCTCTGACAATAAAGTTATGAACCACTTCATAGAACTTGCCCCTCTCCAATATCATCACTTTAAACAAGTACAGTTGACTTTATTCAGTTCCATCTCACCACTAACTTCCTACTATACCATTCCAGTTCTCTGATATTCCACAACGAATGAGCAAAAATTTTATCTAAATGCTAGGAAGAACAAAAGATAATTGACTTCAAGTCCTTCCACAAATTCTTTTTTTTTGTCATTGCATACATTTACCTAACAATTAATTAAAGCTAAACAACATTTGCCAACATGGAGATATGGAACAAAATACCAGCTTTATTACTGAAATTGCCTCTAGCAGCTCCATGTCAGTGCATGACTCCACCCCAAATGTATCAGCTGTTGAAATTCTGCCGATGCTTCATGGTGACAATTGGTTTTCATTGACAACATCTCCTTCCAGTTTACATGTGTTCATCTAAAACTCCATTAACAGACTTATACAAAAGCTCACTTTATTCTTCACCAACATTTGCTGATCTTCATTGCCACAAAATATGGCAAGAACTCAATGAAAAAGAAGTTTTGTTTCTAAAATATTCAATGACCTTGCACTTTCCTAGCTCTGTTACGCTCTCCATTCCTGAGAGCCTTTCAAGTCCTAGAGTTAGTATCTGTGAAACTGTCCAAATGGTCTTTAAGTGTTGTCACTGCACCTTTGAGATCTTTGTACTCATCCAAAACTGGCAGCCTTTGCATATAGATCCTCTACAAGCTGCCTTGCTGTTAGCTACCTATATTTTGAATGCCCTTCCAATACTCCTCTAGATTATTAGCTGCTGTCCATGAAAATGCTTTGCAAAAACACTTGCTCAAAAAAAAATCATTTGATCGGCTGCCTGGAAATCTTTTTTTGTGATTCAGTTATTATTTTTATTGCTGAAGTCCTCAATGTGTTTTAGTGCTTCCTGTTTTTCAAAGCACTTTATCATGGCAATTTATTGTCGTTGCTGCTATTCTGTCAGAATGTAATTCCCTTAAGAATCCCATTAAAATAAATACTTTGCTTGGAGTTCTTAAAAGATTACCTTGGAGTTTTGGATACCTATGTTAACAAAATCTTGATTTTCTTTTATCCTGTATGACATTTGTATGGAAAATTATCTGAGAAAATACCTATATTCCTGGGGCATGATATGTCACATCTGTCACAACACTATTTAGGCTACCTTAAATATGCTATTCTTCAATTGAGATCCTATAATTAAAATTGTAATTATGGCCAGGACAAACAGTAGTAATGTAACGACATGCCTTCTCCATTGAGATATCTGTCTGATTCAAGTTAACTCTGGAGTTATTGAACATCAACACAAACCATCCCACTATTTTGTTTTAACTCTGGCATATACATTTGTCCCAACATGATCAACTGAAATATTAATTCATCACCTGTGGAGGTCCGGTCAATAACAATCGACGACGGTGGAAGTTTCCAGAACTTCCCTCACTTTTATTGCTATAGTCCGCGTGATGTTGCCTGGGAATTGTCCACTGTCGATAGTAAAGTGACTGTTCTTCACTGCTCAAGTCCTTGTGAAACAGCGATCTCAGGGGGCTAGTCCAAGTCATATCAGCATGAGGCAACAGAGAGGCAGAGCACAGGTGTTCATTTCGTGCTGAGCCAAGGAGATGATAAACTGGCTTTGACAAAATTACAGTCCTTGGAAAAATGAGGTGTGGAGTCCTTGGGTCCTTCTTGTCCAGAATAGATTGGCGAGAATTTCCAGATAACGAGGATGATTTTGAAACTGTGCTGCTTGCAGTTTCCTTCCCTTCTACATCACTTTCCTGTTTGCAGCCCTCACTGCATACACTAGTTGAGATGTGCGAGGTGTATGTGGATGTGCCCTCATCAATTGAACTGTTCACAATGTGTTGAAAGCTAAGAGATGAAGCAGGCCTCTGTGATGAGTCAGGAGCAATGAAATAGCTCACTCCATTCTCTGCTAAGGAACCTGTTCGGAAAAAAAGTTAAATTTATTGTTAATTATCAACACTACATAGTGAAACTTGTGCTTTTAAAGTATGAAAGGATATTTAGTGCTCTTTGGGGGTAGGTGATATTTTTAGATATATTTTCAAAACTTGTACTTTTTCTGTCATATTTTTGAATTTTAATTGCATCTTAAAACATCCTATGCTTAGATAGTGTAAAAGTCAACTAAATTAAAGAATTCAAGAAGAATGTCCTAAGAATAGTGTGTGTTTTGAGTAGGATCCTCAAGGAAGCATTCCAGAGCATTTTGATGGTATATCTGAAGCCACAGTGACATTCAGGGGAATGGTAACTGTAGTAAGGTTACAGAAATTCATGAAGGAATTTGAATATGAAGATAAGAGTTTAAATTGTTTACTTCAGAGAATTGCACTCATGTTGAATTACCAATCAGGCATGTAGAGGGCAGGGAATGGTGAGCAGTATTCTGGGTGAACTGGGGCTAAGTATGGGAGGCCAAGCGAATCAGCCACTCACATTTGTTCCACCATTTAATGGTATGACTAAACTTCTTTTCTCCTTGCCCCTCCGTATTTTTGGTGAATAAAAATGTATTAAATTCAGATTTTAAAACAATAATTGACCTAGTTTCAATTGATGTTTGAATGAAGATGAGCATTCAAAAGTTTTAACAAACTTCACATCAAGAAACGTTTCTTAATTTCATTCTAAAAGGCATGGTTCTAACTTAAGTCTGTGTTTCCCAGGCATCAACTCTACAATCTGTGGAAATGATCTGTGACTGGATAAAGGGAAACTTTGTTTAAAAAAGAACTCTTTATCCCTCTATTTTCCTAGTATGTACAATTTCATCTCATAATTTCACTTGAGTCCAGGTGTCATTCAGCTAAAATCATAGCCGTGTTGCCTTAAAACAAATATAATTCCTGCCCTCTGTCCGAAAAATTATGTCCAGCATTGCTTGCTATATTCTAGTGATTTAAACAAGGCTTTGCAGAGCCCTGTGTAGATTATACAAGGCAGTAGCAGTTATAAAGGGAATACTAATCATACATTAGCTTCATGATTACCTTCTACACAGTCGTGATTTTCAACGATGTACATGGATACAAAGTTTCCCTTGACTTCTACTGGTTCTAGCTTTTCATCATTTAAAAGTTATTTTCTACTTCTAATATTGCAGATTGTTTATTCCATCTGCCTGCACCATTCCATTTGCACATTATTTAACCTGTGAATATTTCTATGACTTTCCAATTCTACCTACACTGCTTAAAATTCTGCCTGTCTTCGTAGAAGAGTTGTCAGTGTTATTTTCGACATTATCTATATCATTATCGTAAATCGTTTAGATCAGATTCAACTTTATTGTCATTGTGCTGAGTACAGATACAAAGCCCAATGAAATGCAGTTAGTATTTCACCAGAAATGCAAAGAGTAGTGCTATTTACAAAATAACTGCGAATAAAAAGTAAGTGCTACAGCATACAAATATGAGAGTACAGAGACAGTACAATATGGGTGCAATATTGCTTAGCGCTGTGATGTGAGGTTCAGCAGGGTCACAGCCTCAGGGAACAAGCTGCCACTCCCTTCCCCCATCCCACTTTGCCTCTGCCTCCTCCTCCAGCTGCCTATCACCTCCCTCATGGTTCCATCTTCTACCCATAGTACTTTCCCCTTACATTCCTTCTTCACCTTTCCTGCCTCTCCCCCACCCCCACACTCCTTGATCTTTCCCCTTACTGATTTTTCACCTGGCACCTATCAGCCTTCTCCTTCTCACCCTCCCCCCACTTTCTTTATAGGGCCCCTGCCCCCTCCCTCTTCAGTCCTGACGAAGGGTCTCAGCCCAAAACATTGACTGTTCATTTCCACGGATGCTGCCTAACCTACTGAGCTCCTCTAGCGTGTTATGCGTGTTGCTTTGACCCCAGCATCTGCAGAGTATTGTGTGTTTAAGCTCTCCCTGTGCCTGCTGGTGCGGGAGCGGAGGCTCCTGTAGTGCCTACTGGATGGGAGGAGAGTAAAATGTCTATGGTTAGGGTGAGATGCATCCTTGATAATGCTTTTTGTCCTGCCCAGGCAGCGTTTATGGTAGATTTCTCAATGGTGGGCAATTGGGTGCCGATAATCCGCTGGGCAGTTTTCACCACATGCTAGAGTGCTTTACGGTCTGATATGGGACAATTGCCATACCACACTGAGATGCAGTTGGTGAGTATGCTCTCAATGGTTCAGCGGTAAAAGTCCGTCAGTATCCTGGGACAGAGGTGAGCTTTCTTGATGCTCCACAGGAAATAAAAACGCTGATGCGCCTTTTTGATCAGGATGGAGGAGTTCAGGGGCCAGGTGAGATCCTCGGAAATGTAGACACCAAGGAATTTGAAGCTTGATACACGCTCCACTACAGCTTCGTTAATGTAGATGGGGATGTGAGTGTGACTCCTAGCATGCCTGAAGTCCACAATGATCTCCTTGGTCTTCTGGATGTTAAAGGCCAGATTGTCGTTAGCAAACCACACGGCCAGCTGCTGGACCTTGTCCCTGTAGGCCACCCCGTCATCCCCTCTGATCAGGACAACCACCATGGTGTCGTCTGCAAACTCCATTATGGAGTTGAAACTATGTACAGGAACACAGTCATAGGTGAAAAGGGAGTACAGAAGAGGGCTCAGCACACAGCCTTGAGGCACACCAGTGTTCAGGGTGAAAGTGGAGGAGAGGTTGTCTAACTTAACAGATTGGGGTCTGTTAGTCAGAAAGTCGAAGGTCCATTTGCAGAGGATGAGCTGATACCAAGCTGGCAAAATTTGGTGATCAGCTTGGAAGGGGTCACAGTATTGAATGCTGAACTAAAGTCAATGAACAGCATTCTGACGTAAGAGTTGGGGCTGTCCAGGTGGGTCAGGGCAGAGTGAAGTGCCGTGGAGATGGCATAGTTGATGGGGGTCCAGGGTAGTGGGCAGACAGGATTTCAGATGTGACAGAACCAGTCTCTCAAAGCACTTTGTAATGATGGGGGTGAGTGCCACTGGACGCAACTCATTCAGGCCCGTGGCAGTGGAATGCTTCAGCACTGGCATGATCTCGAAGCTTGTGGGGACAACTGCCTGGGCCAGGGACAGATTGAAAATATCCGTGAAGACCCCGGACAAAAAAGGATATTCAACCACAAGACATTGGAGCAGAATTGGGTGATTCAGCCCAACGAACTTGCTCCATTATATTGTCAATGTTTTCTATAGTGAGGTACTCTAGGACCAGGGTATACCATGATCTATTGCTCAGTCTTCAGTTAACGCTCTCTTGGTACTGTGGGTGGGCCATAAATGTGACTGGACACGAATAGGAATTGTGTTGGGAATTATAACCCTCAAACCAGAAGCCATAGATGAACCACAAAGTACGTCATCTGTTGAAGGTTAGATCTGTGGCAGTCAAGTCTGGCGACCTAGGCCTGTACCAGAAGACCAGGTATGATTTGCAGAGGGCTATTTCAAGGACAAAGAGACAATTTCGAATGAGATTGGAGGTGACATCACATGCATGACAACTCTGGCAGGGCTTGCAAAATATTACTTCCTACAAAGTGAAACCCAATCGTATGAATGGCAGCGATGCTTCACTACCAGATGAACTCAACGCCTTTTATGCCACTTGGAAAAGGAGAATATAACTACAGCTGTGAAGATCCCTGCTGCACCTGATGACCCTGTGATCTCTGTCTCAGAGAGTGAACCCTCACAAGGTGGAAGGTCCCCATGGAGTACCTGGTAAGGCTCTGAAAACCTGTGCCAACCAACTAGTATTCAAGGACATTTTCAACCTCTCACTGCTAGGGTCAGAAGTTCCCATTTGCTTCAGATGCAAATTCAATGGCTCTCCATACGGCTTTAGACAACCTGGACAACACCTATGTCAGGATGCTGTTCGTCAACTATAGCTCAACATTTAATACCATCATTCCCACAATCCTGATTGAGAAATTGCAGAAGCTGTGCTTCTGTACCTCTCTCCGCAATTGTATCCTTGATTTTCTAACCGGAAGACCACAATTTGTGCAGATTGGTGATAACATCTCCCCCTCACTGACGATCAACACTGGCGCACCTCAGGGGTGTGTGCTTAGCCCACTGCTCTACTCTTTATATACACATGACTGTGTGGCTAGGCATACTCAAATACCATCTATAAATTTGCTGATGATACAACCATTGTTGACAGAATCTCAGGTGATGATTAGAGGGCATACAGGAGTGAGATTTGTCAACTAGAGGAGTGGTGTCACAGCAACAACCTGGCAGTCAATGTCAGTAAGATGAAAGAGCTGATTGTGAACTTCCAGAAGGATAAGATGAATGAACACATACCAATCCTCTTAGAGGGATCAGAAGTGGAGAGAGTGAGCAGTTTCAAGTTCCTGGGTGTCAAGATCTTTGAGGACCAAACCTGATCCCAACATATCGATGCAGTTATAAAGTAGTGTTCATTAGGAGTTTTAAGAGATATGGTATGTCAACAAATACACTCAAAAACTCTATAGATGTACTGTGAGAGCTTTCTGACAGGCTGCATCACTGTCTGGTATGGGGGGTGGGGTGGGGTGCTACTGCACAGGACTGAAAGTAGCTGCAGAGGATTGTAAATTTAGTCAGCTCCATCTTGGGTACTAGCCTACAAAGTACCCAGGACATCTTCAAGGAGCGATGTCTCATAGAGGCAGTGGTCATTATTAAGGACCTCCAGCACACAGGGCATGCTTTTTTCTCACTGTTACCATCAGGTAGGAGATACAGAAGCCTGAAGGCACACACTCAGTGATTCAGGAACAGCTTCTTCCCCTCTGCCATCCGATTCCTAAATGGACGTTGAATCCTCAGACACTACCTCACTTTTTTAAAAAATGTATAGTATATCTTTTTTTTGCATGATTTTTAATCTATTCAATATATGTATACTATATAAAGTATATTGAATAAGATTTACTTAATTACTTTTTTTTTCTTCCATATTATGTATTGCATTGAACTGCTGCTGCTAAGTTAACAAATTTCACATCACATGCTGGTGATAATCCTTATTCTGATTCTGACATTCAAATTCTTTTAAGATTCACCTTCTTCTTTGTGGCCTTCTCCATCCTTACAATGCTCCCACTTTAAATTCTCTGTTCCTCTGGTTATATCCCCTGTTCTTACTTAGACTCCAACTTTCTATGCTGATTGAATGAAGCTCCAAAATGAAGGAACCATTTCAAAAGAGGATTAAGAAAAGAACATGGCTGATTAGCAGTCTGCTGGCTCACTATCTCTAGAGTTGAATTTGTCTTTCACTCTCTCCAACCCCTTCTAACAATTTTTTTGGTTCTTTTGACTCTAAGTTCTTTTTTTCTTCACAAACATTTCTACTTTTTCTTTTCTATGGAACAGAACAGCTTTAGGAGAGGTTGACTAATGGAAGCATATAACTAACTGAAAGAGGTAAAATATTAACAAAATCCCATATATTTGACCAAACCTGGTGAATACACAGGAAAAGATCACTAACCTGAGGTTCCAGTGACTGTACTGCTGTTGCTTTGTGGTCTCTCTAAATCAATCTGCAATTCATCAGATTCATTCTCATCGATGAAAACTTTCTCTTGATCTTTTTCTGTTCGTTGAAAAATCGCCATAGTTTCTCTGACAGCACTTTTAGAAACATAGCCACAAGCAAGGCCTATCTCTTGCTCTAGAGTTGTTCGTGTAAGGTAGCTGGAGTCAATTAGCCTAAGATCACAGTACTTCATGGACCTTAATATAAAAATTGAAAAATGCTGCAAATAACCAAACAAATACTTAAAGTTCCATGCTGTTAAAATCAAATTCACATCAATAAAATATGCATTTTGAGGATTTATAAAAAATGGCTTTTATAGTCCTAAACAAAGAAATTGAAATCAGCTTGTTTTAAACCACCTCATCCAGAGCACAATATAGGGAAGTGCACCCTATTTTAAATACTATGATGTTATCAGCTTTTTAAAAATTACTTACCGTGGAAATGATTCCCCAAGTGGATCTTTACCAGTTAAAATTACAATACATGGGAGACCTTCCAGATCCTGATACGTAAGTGGGTTCCAATTGTCCTGCTCACATCCTCTCCATCCCTACAAATCAAAGCAATAGGGAATTTAGGAGAAATTTCTAAACCCAAAAATTAACTACCATAATGAGATAAAAACAACCACACAAAGATTTAAAGGAGAATAGAAAAGAAAGGCGTGCTGATGGAGTTACTTAGGACTGGTGGAAGATTATTTGTATGCAACACAAACAAAACCTTGTAACATCTGGGACAAGTAGCCCATTTCTGGAGTTAAAAGATTATGCTATCGTAATTAATTAGCTTAACAATTAAAAGCACCCAACCTGTAAGATCCATGTGGTAGAGCACTGAACTTATTTATTTCATTTATTCTGAACTTTCTTCTGCACTCTATTATTCTTTAACCTTGTCCAGACTCAATGCACTGTTGTAATGAATTGCTATGTACGAAGGTATGCAAGACAAGTTTTACATGTGACAATAATAATAAACAAATAATAAGCCAAATTATCTACTGTCATTTTACTATTTCTTCTGACTTGCTGAATCAAAAACAAAATGCAAATGATTGCCTGCACAGTTAATAACAATAATTTGGAGAACCTGCTGATTCTGAGCAGGCAATTCATGAAATATAAAATTAATTTGGCTACATATATAAGATTCAAACAAGAGTGAATTTGTGCAGACATTAAGAAGGTCACCAGTGCTTTATAAATTCTCAACATTACATCCTTACTTTTGTAGTCTAGTCCACTTGAAATGAATTCTAACATTGTATTTGCCTTCCTCACCACAGGCTCAGCCTGCAAATTCACCTTTAAGGAATCCCATACAGGGACTCATAAGTCTCTTCACAACTCAGTTTTTTGTATTTTCTCTCCATTTTTAAAATAGTCAACCCCTTCACTTCTTCTACCAAAGTGCATGACCATACACTTCTTGAAACTATTCTATCTGCCATCACTTCCTAATGACTTTTTAGTTGTCTTCTGTTGGTTTTTAAAAACTTCTCAATCTTCTAAATCCACTAATTTTTGCTCTATTATATGCCCTCTCTTTGGCTTTTATGTTGGTTTTGAATTCTCTTGTTAGCCACGAGAATTCTGCCATTTAGCCTTTAGAATCTTCTTCCTCTTTGGGATGTATCTATCCTATGCCTTCCAAATTGCTTCTGGAAATTCCAGCCATTGATGCCCTGCCATCAATTCTGCCAGTGTCCTTTACCAATCAATTCTGGCCAACTCCTCTCTCAAGCCTCTGTAATTCCCTTTACCTCACTGTAATACTGATATATCTGACTTTAAATTTAATTTAAATTTAAATCTGACTTTAATATCTGACTTCTCAAATTTCAGGGTGAATTTGATCATATTATGATCACTTTCCCATTAATGTCCTTTCACCTTAAGCTCTCTAGTCAATTCTGATTCAACACTCAACACCCAATCCAGAATAGCTGATCCTTTTGTGAGCTCAATCATGAGCTGCTCCAGGAAACTATCTTGTTAGCACGTTAGATATTCTCCCTCCTGTAATCCAGAACCAACATGATTTTCCCAATCTACCTGCATGTTGAAGTTCCCCATGATTATTGTAACATTACCCTTTTGAGATGCATTTTCTATCTCCCATTGTAATTTGTAGGCCACACCGTTACTACTCTTTGGGGATCTGTATACAACTGCTATCAGGGTCTTTTTTCCCTTGCAGTTGCTTAGCTCTATCTACAATGGCTCAACACCTTCCAACCTTATGTCTAATGATTTGATTTCATTTTTTACCAACAGAGGAATGCCACCTCTTTTGCCTTCCTGCCTAATCTTTTGATGCAATGTGTATTGTTGGACATTAAACTCCCAACTATAATCTTTCAGCCATGATTCAGTGATGCCTTCAACATCATACCTGCCAATCTGCAACTGTGCTGCAAGTTCATCTACTTTATTCTGTATACCACACGCATTCAAATAGAACACCTGCAGTCTGTACTTTTTTCCAAAGATGCTGCCTGTTCCACTGAGTTCCTCCAGCATTTTGTGAATGTTGCTCAGATTTCAAGCATCTGGAGATTTTCTCTTGCTTGTGACCTTCAGTCTGTATTCATCCTTTTCGATCTTGTCCACCTTTTACATTGCAGCTCATCCTGATGACTGCAATTGTGCCCTATCAAGATTTCTGTGGTCTATAAAGTTTGTCTCCTTTCCTCAATCAAAATTAAAGAGATGTTCCTACCTTCATTCGTGTAACAAAGTGCTTGGCAACACTGAGTTCCCCAGCAGGGTTGCCCAGAAGTACTTCAAAGCGATACCGCAGACCGAGCTTATCTCGAACATCCTGAAGTCGCTCCTTGGCAAGCATTGCCAGCTGCACTGATGGGACTCTTATCAAAAGCATATGTCCACGGCCGAGTTCATCTTTCCCTGGACAACTGATCAAGTCATCCATAATACTCAGAGTCTCAGGTGTAGTGTGTTCTCTCAGCAAATTCATTGATGTTACAGCCATCATGGCTTCAGAATACTGCTGAATCAGCAGGTAGCATCGGATCACCATACTGTGCAATCGGGGATACCTGCAGAGGCACATTCAGAATTCTCATCAATGTCATCAGATTCCTCGAGTGTATTCCAATTTCATATCATTACTGAATTTTAACAACACAAGAGTCCATTCTACTCATTGGGCAAGCCATGATAGGGAGACTTGAGGAACATTCTTTCATTGTTTCCTCTATCCATCTGGTAATTTCCTGCTGGGATGAAATTCAAGAGCAGAGCTCCTATTTTGGGAGTTGGGTATCATTCACATGAACTTAGTGCCCTGTGCAGAAGAATCAACTGTGGGTAATTAGAGATGTCAGTTTGCTTATCTTGCCTGGAATTTGAAGGATTTCAAAAAAAGTAATCTTTGTTTCTTTCCAGTGCTTTGAAATGCTAGTTGTAGTACTTGAGCCTCAAGAAACAAACATGAGGGCAGGGATCGCAGTTACCTAGGAGATCATCAGTTTATGCTGGGTTAATTGTGACTGTGTCTATGCATATAGATAAAGGACAAGATAGCAACAAGATAACTTGATAAATGATGTTTTTCAGAACCACAATTCTCAATTCTGTGTAAGTTCAGCCGAACCATATTTATGCCTGAAATACAATGGTATTGCTAAGCAAGTGCCAAACCATTATTTAATCAAATGCTTTTTGACTCCAAATACCCTGTAAAACTTTTGATTTAACTACATAACACATGCCTGACATAATAACAATGCAATAGCCACACAGGAGAGAATGCAGAGGAGATTCACCAAGTTGTTATCTGGAATGGCAAACTTTGGTTCTGGAGAGGTAAGCTGGGCTTGTTTTCCATTCAGTGACAAAGGGAAAACAGTGACCTGATAGAAGTATGAAAAATGATGAAAGACAATGATAGGGCTGATAGGGGTATCTAAAACAAGAGGAAATAAGTTTAAGGTGAGAGGTAAGAGTTTTAAAAGGGACCTGAGAGGTAAGCTTTTTTTTAAACCTACAGGCTGGTTGATGTCTGAATTGAATTGCCAGAAGGGGTGATAGAATCAGATATAATAATTATGCTTAACAGGCACTTCGGCAAACACGTAATTAGACAAGGCATTGTGCCTTCACTGTGCAGGACACTGGCAGTATGCTGGAAGTGCAAGAGTGGCAGGGGCAGAAGTGAGTGACATTACTAGGGAAGAGGAGCTTGGGAAGCTGGAAAGTCCGAAGGTAGATAAATCACCTGAACCAAATGGTCTTCACCCCAGGTTCTAGTAGTTGAAGAGATTGTGGAGGCATTAGTATTGGTCTTTCAAGAACGGGCACGGTTACGGAGGACTGGAAAATTGCAAATGAAACTCTGCTCTTCAAGAAAGGAGGGAGGCAGAAGAAAGGAAATTATAGGCTAGTTAGTCTGACCTCAATCGTTGGAAAAATGTTCGTGTTGATTACTAAGGATGAAGTCTCAGTGTACTTGGATGCACATGGTAAAGAAAGCCATAGACAGCATCATTTCCTTAAGAGAAAATCTTGCCTGACAAATCTGTTGGAGTTCTTTGAATAAATAATAGGCAGGATAGACAAAGGAGAATCAGTTTAGGTTGTGTACTTGGATTTTCACAAGGCCTTTGACACGTGAGGCTGCTTAACAAGTTAAGAGCCTATGGTATTATAGGAAAGGTACAAGAATGGATAGAGCATTAGCTGATTGGCAAGAGGCAAACAGTGGAAATAAAGGGAGCCTTTTCTGGTTTGCTGCCAGAGACTAGTGGTATTTCACAGAGGTCTGTGTTGATATAGGTTCTTTTCATGTGCCTTGGATGACACAAGTGATGTGTTTAAGGATGATACAAAGATAGGTGGAGAGGCTGGTAGTGTTGAGGAAGTAGAGAGGCTGCAGAAGGACATGGTTTCGGAGAATGGCAAAGAAGTGGCAGATGGAATATAGTGTACGGTAATGCACTTGGATACAAGAAATAAAAGCATAGATTATTTTTTAAGTAGAGAGAAAATTCAAATATCCTTGTGCCAGATTCTCTAGAAGTTAATTTGCAGGTTGATTCAGTGGTGAGGATGTTAGCACTTGTTTCAAGAGGACTAGAATATAAAAGCAAGGATGCAATGCTGAGACTTTATAAGGCACTGGTGAGGCCTCACTTGGAGTATTGTGAGTAGTTTTGGGTCCCTTATCTAAGAAAGAATGTGCTGACATTGAAGAGCATTCAAAGGATGTTGATGAAAATGATTCCAGGATTGAAAGGTTTATCATTTATCATTTGAGTGTTTGATGACTCTGGGCCTGTACTCACTGGAATTCAGAAGATTGAGAGGGGATCTCACTGAAACCTATCAAATGTTGAAAAGTCTCAATAAAGTGGATGTGAAAAGTATGATGAATGAGTCTAGGACTAGAGGGCACAGCATCAGAATAGAGGGACATCCATTTAGAACTGAGATGAGGAGGAATTTCTTTAGCCAGAGTATAGTGAATCTGTGGAATTCTTTGCTACAGGCAGCTTTGGAGGCCAAGTTATTGGGTTTATTTAAGGCAGAAGTTAATAGGTTCTTGATTCGTCACTGTGTGAATGGTCATGGGGAGAAGGCAGGAGATGGGGCTGAGAGGGAAATCAATCCACTATGATGAAATGGTGGAGTAGAATCAATGGGCTGAATGGCCTAATTCTGCTCCTATATCTTATGTTCTAAAGATACAGTCCTAATGCAGACAAATAGGATTAGTGTAGTTGGGCATAAAAGTGTGTATACCGTGGGAAAATGATTTGTTTGTTTGTGTTAGCCTCTATGATTCAATGAACCGTGATGGCCAGGAATGATGGATAGATGATCTTGCCATGCGCTAGCCCACAAACTATCAGACTTATTAAATATAACTTTAGCACTTTCCATGAAAGCTCATCCAGTGCCATATAATCTGGCTACCATATATGCATATCTTCATCAAGCGTGAAGGATGCAGATTAATTTATTATGAAGAAACACTAGAAAAAAAAAATCACTATTTACCTTTCCATCAAAGTATTCACCATTCTTTCAAAAGCCTCATCACATCTTAGGATTGGACTTGTAATACCCCATTGTAAAGACTTCCTGTAATCGGACAAACCAAAGTACACCATCTCCTCATTGCTGAGCTCCTCCTGACACAAGGGGATAACACAACAGAATTACAGTGAGGAAACAGTCTCAAATGTTAATGGAGTTGTTGAAATTATAAAAATTACAATCTAAAGGAAGCTGTTGACACTGCAGAATGCAAGGTGAACAACTGCCCCACTTGCATGAAAAATGTATCCAAAAAAATCCACTGAAATTCCCAAGCTTCACAAATGAAGGGTAAGTGTTGGAAACACTGTCAACCCAAAAGAGGATTTGAAACATTTTATGAATTAAAGACAGCCTCCACTTGTTTTCTCACTCTGGCTCTCTTGCATGCACACACACCCTGACAATTTCACAGAAACAGAATGTCACAGACCAGAAACAAAAACAGAATTTCGTGTAATCTGACACTGACAACATAAATTACATTAACCTAAGAGAATGTTACTGGAATGAACTTGAGATTTACTGCCTGACTGATTTTAATAGTGTTCTTGGGTGCAGAAAGTTGACAAGACTTGTTGGAAGGTAAGCAGTTAAATTTAGGAAATAAACAATATGATATGAGGAAGTGGTCAGCTGTTCTTTCTGTCATGCTGAAGAGGTGCTGACCATGTTTTGCAGAGATTTTATGTGTGGTCACTGGCACAAAAGGAAGTTTGGAAAATAATTGAAACATAACCAAGCATGACTAACTGATAAAAATTGGATGACGATCTGTTGAGCAGTCCAAGGCAGAATTATGTGTTTACATACAACAATCTACTCAATAGTAAATGAATAAATCCTACAAAAGCAAAGAAAAACTGCTGATGCTAGAAATCTGAAATAAAAACAGAAAATTCTGGAAATATTCAGAAGGTCAGGGACTGTCTATGAAGGGAGAAACCATCAATTTTTCAAGTAAGTGACCCTTCACCAGACTGGGAAAGGTGAGAAAACAGGTTCTACTTCTGCAGTTCTGATAAAAGACCATTATCCTGAAATGTTAACTGTCACTCACTCCACAGAAACTGCCTGACCTGCACCGTATCACAGCCCGGCTTCATCTTTACCTATATTAATCAATTAGCCTCTTGAGATACACTTGGTCGGCTGAAACAGTGAAAAAAAGTGATGGAAATCAGTGATAAAATAGGAAATTATGTGAAAGAATCATTTCCTTAAGGGTGCTGGGCATAATTTCTTAGAGCACTTCTGAGCTCCTGGCAGCCACAGTTTTCAATAACTTCTACCATAGAACACCTACATCTACTGTAGGTTTGTTGTTTTTGCATATTACTATAAAATTGTTACTGGCAGATGTAGAACTTTAATTAAATCTTGTTGCACAGCGAGGACAAACTATATTAATCCAATAAAAATTTCTAGTAATCTATCTTAAAGGCTCATGTACAATACAAAAATAAACTAGATAATATTTTTCTCTCAGACTCAGCCAAAGAGTTGTAAAATATTAAAATTTTAAATATGTGTAACTGATGTCACCAACAACATCTAAAAATTTTCAAGATTACAAAGACAGACCTTATTTCTGTTCTTCCACTGCTTTGTTATTTCACCATTTATAGTTTTACATTTATGGTGGGAGATTGGGAGAATTTCCATAATTCTGCTTATGAAGGTGAGCAACTTTGGAAACATCATTGCTACTTGTTAGGAGTCAAAAATCTACTCTTATATTTTATAAATAGTGACTGCTTCGAAGTATACAATTCAAAAACTAAACAATCCCTAATCCTTATGTGAATTTGAAATCTGATTCTTTCCACTGACTGCAAATTTCATCTAATTTTTTTGCCAATATTTTCATCTCTGCATTGATTTGACCTAAACATATTTGTACAGCAAAGTTACACTACTTCTCAAACAGCAAATGCACATTCAAATACCACAAAAATTCTTGGAAAATAAGTACTTAATCTAAACTTACAGGGTTGCTGGAGAGTATCCAGTGTACCTCATTGTATGAGCAAACACGGGACTGTTGTGTCTGTAGAGTGAAAGGGAAGGAGCTGACCTGCAACATAAGTAAGTTGCAAGCCTCAAGTGCCTCACGTGAATTAATAAACTTATCTGACAGACTCTGGCTGGATTCCCAATGAGTTGTGGAACCTGAAACAAGACTGAGGAAAAATAAGGTTATATTAAAACCCAAAATACTTCACTTACAGCAAAGATGGAATAAAATAATTCATGGTTCAAAGTAAATTTATTCTCAAAGTACATATATGTCACCATATACAATCCTGAGATTCATTTTCTTCAGGGTATACTTGCATACTCACAAACTTATTGCATATTTCAGAAATTACAGAACATTGCAAAATACTTCACTAACATATATAGAGTTCCTTTAAAATCTAGTAATGCAGGCAGACAGTAGCCAATTTCAATAAGTTAGGTCTATAATCAAAAATGAAATATATAATCAAATATTGATGTTAGTCAAAAAGCAGATAAACCACTGTGTGAGTCCCCATTGAATCTCTGAATTGCGCCAAGGAATGCTTCATACCCACATAAGAGTGCAGGAAAACTGCGTTTAACACCTGATTCAAAATATGGCACATCTGAAAGGAAAGCAGTCCAGGTTAGAATGGACACTTTGAATTAGTGATTGAACCCAACACTGCCTGACTCAGGGAACAAGAGGGCTATCACTAAATCAAAATAAACAATTTTAAAATATGCTTCATTTAATTATCAAAATAAAAGAACTTTTTAGTATTTTCAGTGGTGATAATGAACAGTGGAAATGGTGAATAATACAGTTGTCAAAACAGATAATAGGGAGAATGCTTAAACTAACTCTCTTGGGCTTTCTTGAACAAAACAAGCTGGAAATGGGTAGCACATTGAAACACTGCTGACGGTTTTGCAATTACATTTATGTCTTCCCAAAATGACAGGTGGATAAAACCTGCTACAAATAGTAGTCCTTTAGCTGAAAGGAGCAAATGAGACAAATGCTTTTTGTTCTCATTTGGGGTGAGGTCAGGTTAACAATGAAAAATTCTCAAACCTGGCCCAGTATCAGTGATAGTAGATGCAGGGATGCCAACTGTATTATTTTATTGACATTTGCGGAGTCAGCGGGAGACGCTCATGGAGTGAGTACTGTTTTAGATTTGTTCCATAACCTTTACTTTTTTTAACCTTTGATCACCCTTATCCAACTTATTTTTAACTACACCAAAAGATTCTTGCTATTTTTTTTGGACTTATCGTTAAGAGTTTATTGTGAATTTTTGAAGATATGCAAACAGAAATGTCTCTTAGATCTAAAGGACAAGAACCTGGGCACAACCTGAACGGTAATGGAAAGAAGCAAGTTCATCCACAACACACTGTATTAACTTATGAACAGTTTATGGAGGTTTTGGATAAAAAATTTGATGAACTACAACAAATTTTTAAACAAGATATAAAGGCTTTTCAAGATTATATGGTTAAGACGGATTCAGTAATTAACCAGCAGCAAGTTCTTATCGCATCTCTGCAAGAAGACGCTCGAAAACGAGATTTGACAATTGAAAAATTGCAACAGGATTTAATTTCGACCACTAAATTGGTGGAAACTCTTAGTGTCGACTTTGAGAATCAGTCCAGAAGACAGAACTTGGTCTCCCAGATGGCATAGAAAAAGACGACCCTTCAAAATATTTTGCTCAACTTTTAAAAGATGCGTTTCCGTCGGTTTTTCCAAATAACCCTCCGTTACTTGATCGCGCACATAGAATTTGGCATCGATCATCGAGTGCTCCAGCTAAACCTTCGGTTGTAATTGTCCGGTTTCATTACATACACGACAAAGAACAACTTATTCGTGAGGCTCGGCGGGTAGGAATGGTTAAATTTCAAGATTACTATTTCCGTTTGGTTGAAGATTTTAGTCCTGAAGTTATGAGGAAAAGGCTTCTTTTTAAACCTCTGATGTCTGAATGTTATGAGAAAAATCTAAAACCTGCGCTCTTATACCCTGCGAAGCTTAGAATCTCTCCGCCGAATGCTCCACGTCACGTTTTCCTTTCTACATCTGAAGCGAGAAGTTATCTGGAGGAGAACTTCCCTACTGATACAGACACTAATCTCTAATAAATGAGTGATTCTGATTATGTAAGATGGTTTTCGATTCCTCAAACCAGATTTAGTCTCTGGTTATTGGTGTAGGTTTATCCTATACTTTATATTTAAGTTAAAGTGTGTTTTCGTCATATTAATCGCTCTGTTTTATACACATTAACCATTATACTATATTCTTGACTATTATTTTTGTTCCTTCGAAGGTGAATTTTTTTTTTGTTGAGGGTGGTTTTTTGAAAAATACTCTTTTGGTTTTGTTTAAGATGGCGGTATTTTTTTTTCTCTCGTCTTCTTCCTACAATGCATCGCTTATCATAGTTTAAATATTTTTTGTCTTGTCTGGGTTATAAGCCGATTTATAAGCTTTTAGTGATTATATTCTTTTTTTTACAACTAAGTATATTAAGAAGTGTGGTTTTAGTATAGTGATTATAATTTTTAAGGTTGGGGTGGTTTTTTTTTTAATAAAAATCCTTTATATACAGAGTGGTCTTCCACTGATATGAGGGTAGAATTAGTCTTATCTTTTCCTTTTTCTAGCCACAATTTGGCTTTTTCTTGTCTTTTTCTTGTGGGGGTGGGGGATGGTCTGTTTTCTAATTATATTTTTCTTTTACTAGTTTGGTTTAGTTTTTTCATTTGGGCTGTTTTTGAACTTCAAATATGTCTACGATGTCCGCTCCGGGTCCGTTCTTTATTTTTGTTCCTCTTCCAGGTGCATGAGTTTATAATCTGGTTAACCCTTTTTATACCACAGGGTTGATTTTAGAATTATGGCTCAGACCATTAATTTTGTGTCTTGGAATACTAATGGTTTAAACCATCCGATTAAACGAAAGAAGATTTTCAAAGTATTCCAAAGACTTAATGCTCGTATTATTTTTGTTCAAGAAACTCATGTGAGGAAGGAGGACAATTATCGCTTTTTTAGGTCTTGGCGGGGTCAACAGTATCATTCGAATTCGAATGCCAAAGTAAAGGGAGTTTCAATTTTTATTGACTCCTCTATTGCATTTGTTCAACACGATATCTTTTCGGATCTGAATGGTAGATTTTTGTTAATTACGGGTTTACTTTGTAATAAAAAGGTTGCTATGGTTAATGTTTATGCTCCAAATGTGGATTGTCCTGATTTTTTAAGTCCTTATTTACTTCTTTACCTAATCTAAATGAATATAAGTTAATAATGGGTGGTGACTTTAATTGTTGTTTAAATCCTTTGATGGATAAACCTTTATCTATTCAGACTTTACCCAATAAGTCAGCCACTTGTTTTAACTCCTTTTTGTCTGATAATGGAGTTTTTGATATTTGGAGATTTCGGCATGCTAACGATAAAGAGTTTTCTTTTTTCTCACATGTTTATCATTCTTATTCGAGAATTGAGTATTTTTTTATTGACTCTTGATTTATTCCATCGGTAATCGGTTGTAATTATGATATTATAGCTATCTCTGACCATGCTCCATTAAAACTTTCTATTAAATTTACAGATACAGCTTCTAATGTTAGACAATGGTGATTTGACTCTACCTTACTGCAAGATCCGGACTTTATTAAATTTATGAAGGAACAGATCGATTTCTTCTTTTCAACTAATTCCACGGATGATATTTCTTGCGGAACACTTTGGGACTCTTTTAAAGCATATATACGTGGACAGATTATCTCCTACTCTGTTGGTTTGAGAAAACGCATTAAGAAAGAAACTCTTTTATTGGTCGATAAAATTAAAGAGATTGACAAGAAATATTCGATCACTCCTAGTAAGGAGCTTTACAAACAAAGGGTTGAACTTCAAACGGAACATAGTTTATTACTTACATCTCCGATTGAAAATCAATTAATGAAAACCAGATCTGATTTTTATATACATAGTGATAAATCAGGTAAACTGTTAGCTAGTCAGTTGAAGAGTGCTTTGGTTAATCGTCAAATCACTAAGATTCGTCAGCAGAATGGGGATTTGACAGTTATCCATGATGAGATAAATAAGTCATTTCAAGACTTTTATACCTCCCTGTATCAATCTGAATTCCCTCAGGATCGTAATACCATGTGTGATTTTCTTGGGAAATTGAATTTTCCAAAATTATCATCCAATGATCTTTCAATATTAGATACTCCTATTACGGACGCAGAAATCAAAGGGGTTATTTCCTCAATGAATTCTGGGAAAGCACCAGGTCCAGATGGGTATACAGTAGAATTTTTTTAAATGTTTTTCCGCTACTCTTTCTCCTTGGTTATGCAGGGTTTTTGTGGAAGCAATTAGATTGGGGAATTTGCCACAATCTTTTTATAGAGCTTCTATTTCTTTAATACTGAAGAAAGATAAAGACCCTACTGACTGTGCATCCTATAGACCAATATCTTTACTGAATGTAGACTCCAAGATCTTTTCCAAGTTACTGGCATCCAGGTTGGAGAAGGTATTACCCCAAATTATTTCAGAAGATCAAACAGGTTTTATTAAAAATCGCTATTCTTTTTTCAATGTTAGGAGATTACTGAATATTGTTTACACTCCTTCACATAGTTCTTCAGAATGTGTTATTTCATTAGATGCGGAGAAAGCATTTGATAGAGTTGAGTGGCCTTACTTATTTAATGTGTTGGAGAAGTTTAATTTTAGTCCGACATTCATTTCCTGGATTAAACTGATTTATCACATTCCAGTAGCCTCAGTGTTTACTAATAATCAAAGATCTCCCTTTTTTTGTTTATTTCGGGGCACTAGACAAGGCTGTCCTCTTAGCCCATTACTATTTAACATTGCTTTAGAACCCTTGGCAATTGCCATCAGAGAATCACAAGATATTTCAGGTATTAATCGTGGGACAGATATTCGTAAGTTATCTTTGTATGCAGATGATTTATTATTATTCATTTCTAACCCTGAGAAATCTATTCCTGCAGTTCTATCATTGTTGGCTCAATTTAGTGAGTTTTCTGGGTATAAGTTAAATCTTAATAAGTGAATTGTTCCCTTTGAATAGACAGGTCCCAATTTATGGAAATTTACCTTTTAAATTAGTTAATGACTCTTATATTTACTTAGGGATTAAAATCACAAAAAATCATAAAGAATTATTTAGGTTTAATTTTTTACCCTTAATTGATCAGATTAAAGGTTTGTTCACTAAGTGGTCACCATTATCTTTATCTCTGATAGGTAGGATTAATGCTATTAAGATGGTTATTTTACCTAAGTTTTTATATATTTTTCAAGCGGTACCAATTTTTATTCCGAAATCTTTTTTTTTTACTAACGTTGATTCAAAAATTTCCTCATATATTTGGCAGAATAAAAATCCCAGGTTAGGTAAAATACATTTACAGAAGACAAAGAAGGAAGGTGGGTTAGCATTACCTAATTTCAGATTTTATTATTGGGCAATTAATATTAGATATATGTTATGTTGGTTGAAAGATTGGGGTGGATCTTCTGGCCCTCATTGGGTGAGTTTGGAAATTAAATCGATACCAGGTTATGCTCTGGGTTCTATTTTAGGGACTTCTCTCCCTTTTGCTCTTTCTAAATTGCCGAAACGAATTGACAACCCGATAGTTAAACATACTTTACGTATATGGTTTCAATTTCGGAAATTTTTCGGGTTGACTCAATTCGTTTTAAATATTCCTAGTGTATCTAATTGCTTTTTCCACCCTTCAATTATAGATCAAGCTTATTCGGCTTGGAAAACTAAGGGATTACTAAGATTTTCTGATTTATTTTTGGACAATTGTTTTATGTCTTTTGAGCAATTATCTAATAAATATAATTTGCCTAGATTTCATTTTTTTAGATATTTACAGATTAGGCATTTTTTAAGTACTGTACTTCCTACGTTTCCTAATTTTGTGTCTTCAGATACTTTGGAGAGTTTGTTTGAATTAAACCCTTTTCAAAAAGGGCTTATATCAAAACTTTATAATATAATTATGAAGATACGTTCAGAGCCCCTTTATAAGACAAAAAATGATTGGGAAAGAGAGCTTAATCTTATTATTCCTATTGAGAATTGGGATAGAATTCTTCAATTAGTTAATACATCTTCTATATGTGCCAAACATTCATTAATACAATTTAAGGTTGTATATAGGGCCCATATGTCCAAGGATAAATTAGCTCACTTTTATTCTTATATAAATCCTATTTGTGATAGATGTCAATTTGAAACTGCGTCTTTAACTCATATGTTTTGGTCATGTCCGCTTTTGAAAAAATATTGGAAAGATATTTTTGATATTATCTCTGCGGTATTGTACATCGATTTACAACCCCATCCTATTGCCACAATTTTTGGTTTACCAATGATGGACTCACTGCATTTAGCTTCTTCCGCCTGTCGAATGATTGCATTTCTCACTCTGATGGCTAGAAGATCTATTTTGCTGAATTGGAAGGAAATTAATCCTCCCACTGTATTTCATTGGTTTTCTCAAACTATGTTATGTTTAAATTTAGAAAAAATTAGAAGTGGTTTATTTGATACTTCTATTAAATTTGAAAAGATATGGAGACCATTTATTCAATATTTTCATATGATGTAATATGACCCTGTTCCAGGCTTATTTGATTTCCCAGCTTTAATCTTATTTATGTTGAGAGGATTGGAGTTGATGACACTGATGATTATGTATTCTTGTGAGATATTATAGACAGCCCTTTTTTTCTTTTCTAGTTTTTCTTTTCTTTTTTTTGCTTTTTTTTCTTTATTAGCTATTAGATTAGTAGTTTAGTTATTTTTGCATAATTTTTTTTCTTTTTTCTGTGTTTTTTTTATATTATATATTATGAAATACCTAGATTTACCTTGTTCATACATATACTGTATGGTTCATGTTTTGGGAAAACTCTTTTATATTGTAATTATTGCTTATGTATTCTTTCATGTGCAATGGGAATTTGTATGTTTATAATCCCTTTATTAATATATCAATTGTATCTTGTACATATTATTAATGATAATAAAAAGATTGAAAAAGAAAGACATTTGCAGCATGTGATTTAATCTTCACTATGATTGCCATGCTTCCAATTCCTGGGAAAACCTAGCAGCTGGAGAAAGTCTAAAATGGCTTTAAGGAAAGGTAACACACACAAAGTGCTGATGGAACACAGCAGGCCAGGCAGCATCTATAGGGAGAAGTGCTGTCAATGTTTCGGGCCGAGACCCTTCGTCAGGGCTAACTGAAAGGAAAGATAGTAAGAGATTTGAAAGTAGGAGGGGGGAGGGGGAAATGCGAAATGATAGGAGAAGACCGGAGGGGGTGGGGTGAAGCTGAGAGCCAGAAAGGTGATTGTGGAAAATGATACAGAGCTAGAGAATGGAAAGCAGCATGGAACGGTAGGCCTAGGGAAAAAGAAAGGGGGAGGAGAGCACCAGAGAGAGATGGGCAGAGAGAGAAAGAAAAAAAAGGGAGGGGAACCCCCCCAAAAAAAACCTAAATATATCAGGGATGGGGTACCCTGATATATTCAGTTTTTTTTTGTTTTTCTCCCCCTCCCTTTTTTACTTTCTCTCTCTGCCCCCTCCTCCCCTTCTTACCCCATCCCTGATATATTTTGTTTTTTTTTCCCTCCCTTTTAAAGCATTTCAGGATGTGTATTGTATACATTTCTCTGACATTGAATGAACCTTTGAAAAGCTGGAGGAACTCAGGTCAGGCAGCACCTATGGAAATGAATAAAGAGTCAATATTTTGGGCCAAGGCCCTTTGTCAGGACTGGGAAGTAAGAGGGGAGATGCTAGAATAAAATGGTGGGGGGGGGAGGGGAAGGAGGACTAGCTAGAAGGTGATATGTGAGGCCAAGTGGGTGGGAAAGGTAAAGGGCTGGAGAGGAGGAATCAGACAGGAGAAGAGAGTGGACCATGGGAGAAAGGGAAGGAGGAGCAGCATCAAAGGGAGGTGATAGGAGGGTGAGATGTAAGAGTAAGAGGCCAGAATGGGGAAGGGAGGTGGTAAAAAAAGTACTGGAAAGAGAAATCAATGTTCATGCCAACAGCTGAAGGCTAGCTAGACAGAATATAAGTGCTGCTCCTCCAACCTTAAAGTGGCCCCATCAGGGCAAAAGAGGAGGCCATGGACGACATGTTGGAACGGGAATGGCAATAGGAATTAAAATGGTTAACTTGAAATTTCACTTTTGGAGCATAGAGCGGAATTGCTTGAAAAACAGGTCCCCCAGTTTACATCAGGTCACACCAATGTAGAGGAGGCTGCATCGGGAGCACCAGAAACAATAGACAACCTCAACATATTTGCAGGTGAAGTGTTGCCACACCTGAAAAGACTGTTTGGGGCCATGAAGAAAGTAAAGGTGGAGGTGAATGGGCAGGTATAGCATTTCTGGCACTTGTAGGGTTATGTGCCAGGTGAGAGATGAGTGGGGAGGGATGAACAGAGAAGTGAATCACAGTGGAAGTAATCCGAGTGGAAAGCAGAGAGTGGGGAGGAGGTAAAGATGTGATTAGTGGAAGGCTCCCTTTGGAGATTGCAGACATTGCATAGATTGATGTGTTGGATGTGGAGGTTCATGGGATGGTAGTTAAGGACAAGAGCAACTCTATCACTGTTAAGCCGGTGGGAAGATGGGGTGAGCACGGATGTCTGGGAAATGGAGATGCAGGTGAGAACAGCGTCAACTGTGGAGGAAGTGAAATCCTGTTCTTTGAATGAGGAGGACATCTCTGTTGTCCTGCAAAGGAAAGCCTCATCCTGGGATCAGAGGTGGTGGTGATGAAGGAATTGAGAAAAGGGAATAGCATTTTTACAGGAGAATGCAGGGAGGAGGGGCGGGAAAAAGGTATAGTCAAGATAGCCTTAGGAATCAATAGGTTTATAAAAGATATTGGTAAACAGTTTATCACAACTTTATTAACTTTTATCACTTGGAATAATCTGAATTCACAGGTCAAGTGTTAGCAATTCACATCGTCTCTCTGGGGCACAGGATATTAAACCATTTCTGAGGTTCTGAAACAACAAATAGTTGTTTCAGAACAAATAGTTCAATGAAGCACAAAGCTATAAAGACAGTTAAGATAAAACCACTTCCTTGTTTATCCAGGTAGGTCTATGTCAGCCTCAGCATCAAGTGTGGAGCACAAGAAAGGTTATTAGGTGAGAGGGAATACATAACATCAAATGGCAGCAATTATACTTCATCAAAGCTAAGTTACTGTTACTAGCCACAATGTCATACCAACAGTGACTAAAAATTCTGAAATCACATGAGATGCAAAGAGGAGAAAATGGAAATAAGATTGCAAAAATGAAATATAAGCTTACCTAGTAAGATCAACATGGGAGTTGTCATGAATAAGAACAAAGAGTGTGTATGGATTCTGTTTGACCTTTTTCATGAAAGCCTCAAACTTGTTCTGGAAGTCATGGTCTAGCTGGATAATATATTTCTCAGCTCTTTGATCAGCTATATTATTTTCCTCAAGACCCAGATCTACAAGAACTCCTGCATAAAAAAATCAAAGTGTACTATTAATATGTTATAAATGCAATTTTTCTGTGCCTGACACATTTGGCAAGCATCATTGAAGTAATAAATATCTTTGAAAAATGGCAAAATAATGATTTCTCTGGAGCATACTCTTAACTGTCTTACTTGTATTTATTTTTCAAAATAACATTCCAGTAATATTACAATAAGTTTATTTATCCATTATTGTGTCACAGGTTATTTGCCTTGTAGATTCGATCATCCAATCTACAGGGCTCCAATCTCAGTTTTACAAATTGAGCAAAAACAATATAATTAATTTATATTTTTATAGGCATGTGTTTTCTGTAGCCAGTGAGCTTTGTTGTAGGATGAAACAGATCCTCCATCATACCCTCTCGAACATACAGTATGCCTGAGGTGGTGTCCAATGGAAGTAAGACAAAGCAAGATATATGTCGTAATACTGCAGTCGTAGCCCCCAACAAAATTAATGCAAGACTCTTCTGGTGAACTGCTTTATGGAAAAATTGGTAGAAAAATGGCAGATTTCCATTTACATATTATCAGGTCTGTCAATGAAATTAGTTGAATCCACATTTGTTTGATTTCCCTTTGTGACAGAAATCAAATAACCCAGTTCTTTATTTCTAAATAATCAAATAACTTTAATATAAGCAATTACTAGTAACTATTACATAAGATTAAGTAAAGTTTCTTTAAAAAAAAAGACTTTTTGTACACCATTTATCATGCACATTTCTGATAAATTGAGTAGCTGTTTTATTTGCCTACCTGAATGTTGAATATGTTGCAAAGTCTGGTGGAAAAGAACTTCTGATGGAGGAACTAAAATGGTGAAGTCCACTTTTGCAAAGCGCCCCAGATCTAGGTTTTGCATTCCAGAGTCTGCTATAGCACAAACTTGAGACAACAGCTTACGAGCAACAATGAGTTGAGGCGAATGGATCTGGAACACTTCAGTATATGAATCTGTGAAATATGATCAAAGCAAATCCTATTGCTAAAATCCCACCAATCTAATCAAATCTTATAACCTTTGCACATCAGTAATCGATAGTGAAATGTAGCATTCCATACAGTTATTCTTCTCAATAATATCCCCAGATTTGTCCATCTTTAAGGTATACTTCAATCATCTTGCTCACACTGTGTACATTGTTCCTACTCTAAATAAAAAAATTGATTATCAATTGAATAAAACCAAGTATTCTAGTTTATCCTATTGGTATAAGACTCTTGAGCAGACCTCTTGTAGAATAAAGATGAACTGTTGACCTCTCAATCTACCTCGTAATGGTCCTTGCATCTTTATTGTCTACCTGCACTGGATTTTGCTGCAACTGGCTACGTTAAACTATGATATTTCATAGTAAGCCAAAGGTCTATGATTTTACATCTTGAAAAGAAGTTTACTTTTTTTTTTAAATGGAGATAACAAAAAGGTCACATTTTATCTCACCGGGCAACGAAATCATGGCACCAACATGACTCCACCATATTTAAGCATTGCAGACGTTAGAATTTTGAGGGGTGGAGTTTCAAGATGGCGACGTAAGCATCTGCCTTTTAGGCGCTCTTTATTTTTTTAACTATAATCACCCTTTAATTAGACCTTTTCGAACTTAATCATATGAGTTGCTACCTTTGATTGACCCTTTTTTCCTAAAATAATAGTTGATCTAATCTTGTCAAACCTAAAATGGCTACAAGTAAGAAATCGGCTAAGGATCCTTTATCCATCGACGCAATTGTTGGTCTTTTGGACACTAAACTGGATGTTAAATTTGCGGCTATGGAAAGTAAATTGGACAATAAACTGGATGCTAAATTTGCGGCTCTGGAAGGCAGACTAGAAGGTAAATTGGACAGTAAACTGTTAAGTTTGGAAAGGAGGATTACTTCGAAAATATCCGATCTTGAAGGAGTTGTTAAATCGCTTGAAACTAAGTTTCAGTCGCAGGCGTTAGTGGTTCAACAGCATGGAAATAAGATCACGACTCTTGAACAATCAATTTGTGAAAAAGCACGTACAATTGAAGTGTTAGAGAAGAAGATAGAGTCGACTGCTAAAACTTTAGATCAGTACAAGTTTAAAATTACTGATCTTGAAAATCGTTCTCGCAGACAGAATTTGCGAATTATCGGGTTTCCCGAAAAAGTTGAGTCCGGTGATTTAACTGAATTTTTCTCTAAATTACTGTGGGAAATTTTCGGTGGTGAAGGTTTGAAAAATGAACCTGTTATTGACCGCGCTCATAGAGTTGCGAGGCTTTCGTCTGTGTCTGATAAACCACGAGCGGTGATTGTTCGCCTTCATTATCCTCGTGAGAAAGAGCTTCTAATTCGATTAGCTCGTAAAAAAGGTATGATCTCCTACAGAAATTATTCATTTCGAATAGTTGAAGACTATTCGTATGAAGTTATGAAAGCCAGGATCGCTTTTAAACCAGTGATGGCAGAGATTCATTCGTTTGGTTTTAAACAAGCTTTAATGTATCCAGCGAAGCTTAGAATGGTGCTGCCCGACAACAGTCTACACTTTTTTATCACTCCTGAAGAAGCGAAGAAATTTGTTGAAGAATATCGATCCTCTAGTGCAACTTGAACTATGAGTTACATTGAAGATTTTTTTTTTTGGAGAGAGGATGTTATTTCATTTTAAGTTTTAACCCTGGAAGTTGGGTTATAACTTCTTATTTTGAACTATGGGTCTGGGTCTTTTTTTTTTACTATTATTATTGCTTATAGATGCTGTTTTAATCTTTATAATATCTTTTTTTATATACGTTTGTATTTTGTAATAATGAATTATTTTTTTCAAAATGTCGTTTCTTCTTCCCATAAGTCTTTACTTTTTATAAGCGTTTATTTGCTTGCCTGTATTTAGAAATGGAACAAAGGTTTTGAATTCTTTTTCTTTAGTTTTTTTTTTAAATATGTTGTAGTGTCTATTAAATCTTTTTTTTTTATAAAAATATTCTATTTTGATAACTTTTTTTACTATATTTTCTCATTAGATTGCTGAATTTATATTCATATTTTGTAATATGGCTTTCTCAAAATGTCGTTTCTTCTTCCCATAAGTCTTGGCTTGTGAAACGTCATCTTTGTATCTGAATATGGAAATTCTTTTTTAAAGGTGTATCACATTTTTAAACTTTAATGTGCATTTTTTTTTATTAATGATCTTTCTGGTTTTACTATTTTAGTTTTTTTTTGATTTGTCTGATATGGGTGTGTATGTGTATGTGTATGTATATATATATATATATATATGTAGGTATATATATATATTTTTTTTTTTTGCAACTCTATATTTTAATTGGGGTGTTATATAGTTTTTTCTTAAAAAATTTTCTTATGGAGCTGCCATCTTGAAATGGGGGTAATATTAGTATTAGTTTATGCGCCTGCCGCTTGGCTTTCTTTCAAAGGGTGGGGGGAGGGGGAGGGATCTTTTTTCATGCTTTTGCTTTTTATTTTTTTGCTTTTAGTTTATGGGCTGACTTTAAATTGTTAATATTGTTGAGGTGTCAGGATCTCCGGTTGCTCCTGAATCAATTTTCCTTCTTCCTAAATTGTGGGTTATGTGTTTTTTTAACCTTTTATGATACACACAATTAATATTGGTATGATGGATAAATCTATTAACTTTATCTCGTGGAATACTAATGGTTTAAATCATCCGATTAAACGTAAAAAAATATTTAAAGTATTCCATAGATTGAACGCTAATATTATTTTTGCACAGGAGACCCACATTAGGAGGGAGGATAATCAACGTTTTTTTAGGTTCTGGAAAGGTCAACAATTTCACTCAAATTGTACCGCTAAAATTAGGGGTGTGTCTATTTTTATAGACGCCTCAATTTCGTTTACACATTATGAAATTATTTCTGATCCACAGGGTAGATTTTTGTTGATAACTGGTTCACTTTTTAATCGGAAAGTTGTTTTAGTTAATATTTATGCTCCAAACTTTGATTGTCCTGAATTTTTTAAACGGTTATTTACTTCTCTTCCTAATTTGAATGAATATATGTTGATTATGGGTGGAGACTTTAATTGTTGTTTGAATCCTTCGATGGATAGATCTAAACCTATTCGAACTCTTCCGAATAGATTAGCTTTACTTATTAATTCTTTTATGGTTGATTCTGGAATTACTGAAATATGGCGGTTTTTGAACCCTAAAGGTAAAGAATTTTCATTTTTTTCACATGTATATCATAGTTATTCTAGAATTGATTACTTTCTTATTGATCATCGTTTATTAACAGATGTTATTGATTGTAAATACGATTCTATTGCTATTTCGGATCATGCGCCTCTGAAGTTATCTATCAAGATTTCGGATTCTTCTATCAATACTAGATCTTGGAGACTTAATGCTACTTTACTTCAAGATCCAGAATTTATTACCTTCATAAAACAACAAATTGACTTATTTTTTTCAACAAACTATAATGAAGAGATTGATAAAGGAATACTTTGGGACTCTTTCAAGGCTTTTATTCGTGGACAAATTATTTCATATTCCGCTGGTAAAAGAAAACAAAGATATTCAGATATAGCTTTATTGGTGGATAAAATTAAAGAAATTGATAAGATTTATTCCGTTACTCCTACCAAAGAACTTTATAAGAAGAGAGTTGAGCTTCAAATGGAACATAGTTTATTATTATCTTCTTCAATTGAGAATCAATTAATTAAGACTAGGGCTCAATTTTATATTCATAGTGATCGAACTGGTAAATTGTTAGCTAATCAATTAAAAGCTATTTCGACTAAGCGACAAATTATTAAAATTCGTAAACAAGACGGTAATTTAACTACTGATTATAAAGAAATCAATAACACTTTTCAAGATTTTTATAAATCTTTATATCAATCAGAATTTGACGGTGACCGGTTTACGATGGATAATTTTTTTAATAATTTGAATATTCCTAAACTGATAGATGAAGATTGTAGCTTGCTTGATGCTCCTATTTCTATGGATGAAATAAGAGAGGCTATCTCATCAATGAATTCAGGGAAAGCTCCTGGTCCTGATGGTTTTATTGTAGAATTTTTTAAAACTTTTTCTTTATTGCTTTCTCCTTGGCTATGTGAAATCTTTAATGATGCGTTTGTTAAGAAGAGATTACCTCAATCGTTTTATGAAGCTACTATCTCTCTAATTCTTAAAAAAGATAAAGATCCTACCTTATGTGCATCTTATCGCCCTATATCATTATTAAATGTAGACTCTAAGATTCTTACAAAAATTTTAGCCATTAGATTAGAAAAGGTATTACCACAGATTATTTCAGAAGATCAAACTGGTTTTATTAGGAATCGATATTCCTTTTTTAATATTAGAAAATTGATTAACATAATTTATACTTCATCACCTACAACCCCAGAATGTGTTATCTCATTAGATGCTGAAAAAGCCTTTGATAGAGTTGAATGGACATATTTATTTAATGCATTGAGAAACTTTAATTTTAGTCCTAATTTTATATCATGGATTAAATTAATATATTATAAACCTGTTGCTTCTGTTCTTACAAATAATTATAGATCCTCTTTTTTTCAATTATCTCGTGGTACGAGACAAGGTTGTCCTTTAAGTCCTTTATTATTTAATATTGCATTAGAACCTTTAGCTATTGCTATTCGTGAGTCTCCTAATATTTTTGGTATTACCCGTAATGAGAAGTTATACAAATTATCGCTTTATGCTGATGATTTGTTGTTATATATTTCTAATCCTAGTAGGTCTATTCCTGCTATTTTATCCTTGTTGGCTCAATTTGGTAGTTTTTCTGGTTATAAGTTAAACTTAGATAAGAGTGAGTTATTCCCTTTAAACGCGCAAACTTTATTGAGTGATAGGATGCCATTTAAAGTTGTTACTGATAACTTTATCTATTTAGGTATAAAAATCACCAAGAAATATAAAGATTTATTTGGACTGAATTTTTTACCTATGCTTCATCAAATTCAGCAACTTACTACTAGATGGTCTCCCTTATTTTTATCATTAGTTGGTCGGATTAATGCTATTAAAATGATGATTTTACCGAAATTTTTATATTTATTCCAAGCTTTACCAATTTTTATTCCTAAATCTTTTTTTGATAATATTGATTCAAAGATTTCCTCATTTGTTTGGCAAAATAAAAATCCTAGGTTAAGCAAAAGGCAATTACAAAAGTCTAAAAAAGATGGTGGTCTAGCTTTACCTAACTTTAGATTTTATTATTGGGCGAATAATATTCGTAACCTAATGTACTGGAAACTAGATTTGGATTCACCTGTGTGCCCACAGTGGGTAAATTTGGAATGTAGTGAGGTTAAGGGATACTCTATATTTTCCGTTCTTGGTTCTTTTCTTCCTATTGATTTAGCCAAATTCAATAAACAGATATCTAACCCTGTTGTTAAACATACACTACGAATTTGGTTTCAATTTCGCAAATTCTTTAATCTGAAAAACTTTGCTTTGGACAGCCCTATTTTATGTAATTTTTTTTTTAAACCTTCATTGACAGATCAAGCTTTTAGTATATGGAAAAGGAAAGGTATAAAATGTTTTCGTGATCTTTTTTTTGAAGGTACTTTGATGTCTTTTGATCAACTATCCAACAAATTTGAATTACCTAAATCTAATTTTTTTAGATACTTACAAATTAGAAATTTCTTACATAAAATTCTTCCATCTTTTCCTAATTCAACTCCATCGGATTTTTCAGATTTGATTTTTACTTTTAATCCTTGTCAGAAGGGATTAGTAGCTTTTATTTATAACATGATTATGAAGATACAGCCAGAAATATCGGATAGAATTAGACAAGAATGGGAAAAAGAACTTCGATGTAATATATCAACAGATAAATGGGAAAAAATTTTACAAATGGTTAATTCCTCCTCTATTTGTGCTAAACATGCTTTAATACAATTTAAAATTGTACATAGAGCTTATATGTCTAAAGATAAACTTGCCCGATTTTATTCGCATATCAATCCTCAATGTGACAGATGTCACTTAGAACTGGCTTCATTGACTCACATGTTTTGGACATGTCCCACTTTACATAACTATTGGAAGGACATTTTTGATGTCATTTCCTCAGTATGGAATATCGATTTACAACCCCATTTTATTACTGCAATTTTCGGTATACCAAATGAAGATGGCAATCAACTTTCCCCTTCAATCAGACGAATGATTGCCTTTGTAACATTAATTGCCAGAAGGTCTATATTACAAAACTGGAAAGAAGTAAATCCTCCTACTACATTTCAGTGGTTCTCCCAAACTATTTCTTATTTGAGTTTGGAAAAAATCAGAAGCACTATCTTTGATTCTTCAATTAAATTTGAAGAAACCTGGGGACCATTTATTCGACACTTTCATATGAATTAATTTGGCTTATTTCAGATCCTTTTCTCTACTTATACTTGTTCAGGTATGGAGTTCTGGAGTTCTTTTCTTGACACCTTTATATATTTATAAAGTGTTATTATTGCCCATGTTAGTGTTAGTTTAGTATTTTTTTTTCATTATATATTTTTTCTCATATATAATTTCAATTTTTTTTTTCTCTTTTTTCGACGATTATTTTTGTTTTTCATATATATTTACATAGACTTGATTGATTTATGCACCTTTTGTTGATGGATGTTTTAATAGGATATTATTATCCTATTACTAATGTAATCTCAAGTTTATTGAATCTGTAATCTATTCATTATTTTGTGTTGTTTTTTTTTTATATATGAAATTTAATAAAAAGATTGAAAAAGAAAAGAAAAGAATTTTGAAAATACTGTAAGGCTGTGCAATAAACTCAGTCTACATGCATGTACCTGGGGACTGTCATATATTAAATTGTTCTCATTACATGTATTCTTCATATATAAACAAGAATAATAAGCATTCATATTTTTGTAATCAAATAATCCAAACTATTAAATTTTCTGAAGATTAACAGCAAAATAATTTTCAACAAAAAAAACTTAACAGAGTGCTTTGTGATAATGCCATACTGGTCTTTTCTTTGGTAAACTCTATGTTGTAAATAGTTATAACTGTATAGCAATTGTTATACCTTGCTCAACTAATGAAGAACACTTACGAGCTATAACCAAAGTCTTTAAGCGAATATTATACACCATCATGCAATAAGAATCTACCAATAACCACAGATTTAGAAGCCTTACCAACAGCTTGCTTTGATGTCATTGCTGCAGCCTCATCGGACGGAATATATTCAGAAACATTTCCATTGAATGGAATAGCCACATTATTGTTTCTATTTTGCTGAAATTTATCTAGGAACTTGTCCAAATTATCTCCTGAGAAAGACAGAGCTCATTTCATTAAGAGAGAAAGTATAATGAAAAACAGGTAAATATATCGGAAGAGTGGTAGTATAAACAATACAAGTACTAAAGCTTCATAAGATACCCAGTACCATCTAGACCACATTATAATTATAGATGAATGAATAAAGGTTTTCCTGGTTAAATTATTTATATTTGACAAATTATTTCCAACTTTATGACTAAAAGGCACTGTCTTGCTGTTGAAAATTATTCAATAAACTTAAAGTACCAAAGCTATTTCCACAGTGACTGACTGAAATCCCAGGCTTAAATTATTCCACTTTATTGTGACAGAATTTTGCAAGCCTCATATTTCTGAATTGAGCCTTTTGGTGTTCCCAAAGTCTAGAAGATCTTAATAATCTCCCTCAAGCAGAGTAGAATTTCACTTCCACGGTATTCTGAGGTATTGTTACCTCTGGACAAGACTTGGATTAATCCAAGTGCTTTGAGGATTTATAAACGTACCAATTCTGCATTGCTATGGCATAGACTGTTTACATATTTATCATCCGACATGCACATGTTGTACAATCTGATCCTACTATTTGAAAATCATTACGATAGGATGACATTGTGGTACAAAGGTTAGTGCTATTGCACAACTCCAGTGGCCAGGTTCCATCTTGGCCTAAAGTCCTAAGTGGCGACTGCACATATTGCAAGTTCTCACTGTTACAGTGTGGTGTTCCAGATCTTCTCCCATATTCCAGTGACTTTTGACAGGTTGCTCAAGTCAAGTCATTTATTGTCATTAACTATATACATGTATGTAATGTAGATAACAATATAATGTATGTAGAGACAACATTTCTCCAAGCCTGGGTATAAAGCACAGTAGTATACATCTCACATGATAACTTGATACACTGCAAATTAACCTTTGGGAACATGGGGAATGGGGGTGGGAGTGAAGTTGTCAATGGGCATGTGAGAAGACATAGGTTTTAGGGGAGTAAGTTGAGGATCAGAATTGATGGAATGCTCCACCAGTTGGTATTATTTGATGAACATACAGGCTCCTTCCATGCTGCAAGGGAATATGAGTAATTTCCCTCTCAATATTTGGCATATTACCAAAGATAACCAAGAATAAATCATTGGAAAGACAGCACAAGCGTGAGAGCTGGTGGAAGGATGATCTGCTAATTTTTCCAGTTCTGAACCACAGAGATATTCCTGGGTGTCAGCATTATGCCAGAGGAAAACTATTCTGCATTCCCTTAGAATATTGAGATGAGATATTGAACTGAAACACTGAAAAACAAAACAAGAATATTCCAAAACATTTTCTTGAGGAGAATCTTAATCTGATTTTAGGTATAATTTTCAAAATATATTAAAACATTAAAATAAAGAATTTCATTGGTGCTGATCTTTTAAAAAAAAGCTCCCAATCTAAATCCTGCTGCATTTTAATCATGCCAATGAAGCAAAAATGATAGCTCACTCTCAATCCTTTAGGAACCCTGAGCAATATACTGCCAGTGTTAAATAATATGGATATCTTTTGTATTGATTGTATGAATAGAACATTACCAACAAATGCATATAGTTCTCAAATGGGGCTGTGCCATTAAATCCACAAGAGCAGGTTAAAGAAACTCATTGTTAAACACAAGCAGGATATTCAGCTTCATCCTCCTTGCCTCAGATCAGGGGTTCCCAAACTTTTTATGCCACGGAACAATACCATGAAGGAAGGGGTCCATGGACCCCAGGTTAGGAACCCCTGCCTCAGATGCTCAGAAGTAAATTGGAAGAAAGTTCCTGTGCTGTTATTTTAATCATTTTTAAAGGATGTTTTGGAAAAGGGGCAAATTTACCCTAAAAAAATTCAAGTTACAACAGCCACTGCACACCATAAGTGAATTTTAAAAATCACTTTATAATCAGCATAGAGTCAGTTAACATTTAAAGTCTCAATCCAAAGTATTCTTGACAAATCTGATAAGCCCAGAGCAAATTGTGTTCAGCCAAAACAAGCAAGTTTAGCATAACTTATTTGCTCCTACGTGTGACTGATATCTTGAATTAAACTCTTGGCAGATTTCCATCAATGCCTTGTTGACTGCTGACAGCCGGGACATTTTCAAGCCTCTCTGATCACATTATAAGAATTGTTTCCATCTTCCTCTCACATTAAAGACAAGGCAGAGAGGGGGCTCCATAAAACAAATGATCAGTCAGGGCAAGGATAGAAAGAGTACAAACAGAAATAATAAATCATTAACGCTACATCTTCAAAGGGTCTTCTTTGTTCTTCCAGAATCCAATATTGCAAGAATCATAAAACTGCCATCTCTTCTCAACTTCTTGTCCAGTTCAAATTGAATAAAAACAAAGAATATTACTCCCACCTTTTAAAAAAGGTTGGGGTGCAGTCACAAATTAATTAATGTGATACTACCTCAAAATAAAGAATTAAAGCAATGTTTTTAAATATATTTGTTTATGTCAAATTCTCAACACAATTGATTGTGACTCATTTCTGGAGAAGATTCTTCGGCAAACATGCATTTGTAAAAAGATAAAGCAGATTCTTACCAAAATAAGCATCTGTATTTAAAAACCTAACTAAACTTTAATTATAGATGTTGCATATTTAATATTTAAGTAATATGTGAATGATTTTGTGTGTGTGTGTATATATATATACACACACACATCACTTAAAGGAAAACATGAAGTTAGATTCACATTCCTGGTTGTCTTGTTTTCCTTTGGATTAGTTTTACATTTTGAAGTTACAAAAACGTGACAAATATTTTTTTTAAATGAACCTGAAACCTGCTTGGCTTGGCTTGTTTTGAAGTGCAGCAAGATGTTTGAACTAAAAAAACACTGCAAGAAACATTGAATAATAACAGCACAGCATGTGTACAGACTGCTGAATTTTTTAAAAAAGCAGTGTCGCACATGTTCTTCAGAAGGGAAGTGAGGTAAGACATGATCGAGTTTTTTTTAAGTCAGAAAATGGAAGAATTTATAGATTCATAAAGAGTGAGTACTGGATGGTGATAATCATAAAAAAGAACAGAAAGATAGCCGTGTTAGAATACATAACAGATATCTGGATTTTATATACTAAGCAAATTAAACAGTATTTTGAAGCAAATGAAATAGCCAATGAGAGACAAGTACCAATTTGCTACGTGCATTGGATTTAAAGGCATACAGTTTGCTTCAAAGTTTGACTGTTCCAACCAAACCAGCAGAAAAGAGCTTTGCTGATATGGTAAAAGTAATGGAGGAACATTTAGAACTGAAGTCATTGTTGCTTGCAGAATGCTTTCGGTTTCATAAGCAGACTCAAAAGGAAGCGGAGTCCATTTCAGCATATATGGCTGAATTGAAGCAACTGTTCGAGCATTGTCAGTTCAGTAATGGTCTTAATGATGCACTTAGAGATTATTTAGTTTGTGGAATCTTACAATAATGCAATCAAAAATGGCTCCTAACTGAAGCACAACTTACATTTAAAAGAGCAGTTGAAATAGCTGTATCAATGGGAACAGAAGGCGGAGACATAATTGAGTTACAATCAAGGATAAAAGAGAGTGCTCAAAATTGCAACATCTAAACAGAAATCAGCCTGGCTGAACAAATTGTATGACTGTTGTGGCAGGGACACCAGATCAATGCAGATTTAAAGCAAAACTTGCAGCAGAAGAAACCAAGTAGGACACATACAAAGAGCATGCCAGCCAAATAAAAAAACATGGACTGCACAGAGAAGATAAAAAGTCAAGTTACAGTTTCAAACTCAGCACTAACCTTCACAGTGTTGATGAAAAATCTGATAATGATGAGAGTGTCTCAAGACTGTGTAGCCTTGAGATTTACAATGTGAAAACTAGCAATTGACCAGTAATATAACTTATACCAGAAGTGAATGGCAAATCAATTAAAATGGAATTGGACACTGCTTCAGATGTTTCAGTCATTCCACAAAATGAGTTTGGATGGCATTTCAATGATACCATATTGAAGCAGTGCCTGCAGATATCCAACTCAGAACTTATACTGGAGAAAAGGTAACTCCTGTTGGAATGACATTTGTGACAGTGAAATACAATAACCAAACAAGCCACATTGAGCTTGTATGTGGTAAAAACAGAAGGACCAGCATTGCGCGGATGTGACTAATTGAGACAACGACAAACTTGATTGGAGATCCATCCATAATCTGCATACCATATCCCCTACTATAAAGTCTACTGAAAGTGAATTAAGAAAGGTACTGAATGATGTCATAACTCTCACCATGCCAAACATCTTGAACCATTGCCTAACAGAGGGCAAACAGGTGTTGGTGCCAACCTCTGTGCCTATGGTTGGAAAGCATATTGGACCAAGGAAGACCATGCTGCTCAGAGAAAGCATGAAAATGATCAAAGCACTGGTCTGATGACAATGTAGGCAACATTATCTAAGAAAGCTTCTGATATGTTAATTAGGCAGTTACTTGCAAAATGTGGCTTGGTTTCAAGCTGGGAGAGAGTTCATGGAGCTTTAGAAAAGTTGCAAGCATTTAGCTTTTTTGAGTTTAATGAAACAGAATTTACTCTGTATTTGTTAAGGATATGGAATGAACTTCCAAGTAGGAGACAAGAAGCTGCTTGTTAAACAGCAAAGACCAAAGCCCAGCTGGATGAATGGAAGGGCAAAATGAAAGGAGTCAATGAAGATACAAAAGCAGAGGATTCATCAGATGATGTTGTGGATGAGGAAACCAAGAGGAGATCAGACTGTAAAAGGAGCAATAGAAGGATTAATAAGAGAATACTCCAGTGAACAAAATGCACCTTCCCTAGATCAAGATGCACAAGAAGTAGAAGAAAGGTGGCTACCACTGTCAGAACCACTTCCTGCAGTCTCAGGGTCAAGTCCTACAACCACCATCGAGGAGAACCCAGAACCTGAGATTGTTTTCCCAGCCACAAGTCTCACCTGCCAAGCAGAGTGATTTCCTTTGTCAGGAAAGACGTTATCCTACAAGAATAAGAAAGCTTCCACAACGACTAAATCTTTAGGCCTGAATGGAATAATTTAAAGTTTACTATGCTGTGGATGTCTGTATATAGTAGTTGTATTATATAGTATACTGTGTATACAGTTGATGCATTCTCTATTGAGTTGGAGTTCATAGCTAAGCAGGGAGAAGTGTTGTGTGTTTCATATTTAAGTCATGTTTGAGTAATCTTGTATATACAATATATTGGTTGATTAAACATTTTTGTTTGTTGAAAGAATTCATTATGAGGTATATGCATAAATACATCAATTACATACCACATGATTCATCCGTTGCTCGCTTAGAGTAAACTATAAAGTTAGATCCACATTCCCCGCTTTCGTTTACTTTTGATTTAATCTAATGTTTTGGAGTTACAAAACATAACAATACATACTCTAGTTGGCACAGAATTTCTATTTGCAGCCAGTTAACTCAAATAGCACCTTGAACTTCTTAATATGTTTCTCCAGTAATTTGCACATTTCTAAGTCTTCCACAGTTCAGCTTGTCTGGTCTTCAAACTAATGGCTTATTGCCTGAGAAATACCCTGCAAAAATGGCTCTTTTACTCCTCTTGTTCCAGATTAAGTATTGTATAAAAGAACTAGCACATAGAGATCATAAAAGAGATTCTGTAGATGCACAAGCTTATGTGGTTTATTCACCTTCACAGGCTCTGAAATTCAATCCCAAAGAAGCAATTGAATGCTTGGATAATAACTGAGAACAATGCTTTCATTAATTTGGCAGAAGTTACTCAAACTTTACTTAAACAATTCATTACTTCTACTCAATATGAAGAACAATTACCAGCTGTTTTAAGTAGAAAAGAGTTCCCAAGATATATCTGATTGAAACACTTACCAAAGGGCAAGGTTTTAAAATGGGATGCCAAAATATTGACTTTTCCTGTAATCAATTCATAGCTGATTTCCTTCAGAAACTCAGTTGTGGTGAGCATACTCTCTGCTAACACTCTGGATTGATAGTGACCTGAAGAAAACAATTTTTTTTTCATTGTTACCATAGAGCACACAATTGGTTGCAGCTGAAATTAGTAATACTATAAAATGTGCAACTGAAATATTTACCAGTTCAGTACTGCCTGAGATTTTCAACTACGGTACACAATTTAACAAGATAAGTGACTGAAGTAGTTTTGGACATCTGGCTTATAGAATTTAATTATTTATAAACAGCTTTGTCTTTTAGCCAAGAGTTTTTATATTCATCTGATATTATCTGTGAGATAGAATAGTAACTTGGAGAAGTTACAACGGGCTCTTGAAGTAGAGGGGATAACTTCACTTGCCCCATCACTTAAGTGATCTCACAACCTATGAAATCACTTTCAAAGACTCTTCATCTCATGTTCTGGATATTTATTGCTTATTTAATTATTATTACTACTTTTCTCTTCTTTAATACTTGCACAGTTTGTTGTCTTTTGCACACTGGCGGTCCGCACTGTTGGTGAGGTCTTATGATTCCCTTATGGTTATTGGATTTGTTAAAAAAGCCCCCAAGAAAATGAATTTCAAAATTATATATGCTGACAAATATGTACTTTGATAACATATTTACTTTGAACTTTCAATGAAGATAAATCAGGATCACTGGAAATGCACAACGGCATTGCTATGTTGTGTATTTAGTATTTCAGTGATATTTGAGTAATATTGTAAATATATTGTTTAATTAAGCATTATTTGTTGTTTACATAATACATTGCAGTTTACATGCACGTAAATAGGATACATCATTACACCGCCAAGTCATACGTGCGAGCTTCACTTAAAAAGTAAAACTAAGAACGTACATAAGTTCTTCCCAGCTTTGTGTTTTCTTTGAATTAGTTTTATGTTTCAGAGTTACAAAACATAACACTCTATGTGTAACTAATAGGAATTTACAATTTGCCTTACAAGGTATATAGAGATTCTTCACTTACAAGGCAGCTCAGAGAATCACTGAAACAGTAGACACTTCCTGCAACTGGGCCCAAACCCAAAGTGGGTCCATCAGTCCCTCATTAGAACCCCTGAGCAATTCCCAATGAAGTCGTCTTTATCCACTCTAGTGCTTTCCCCTTACATTCCTTCTTCACCTTTCCTGCCTATCCCCTCCCTGCTTCCCCTTCCCAACCACTTGATCTTTCCTCTTATTGGTTTTTCACCTGGCACCTACCAGCCTTCTTCCCACCCTCCCCCCACCTTCTTTATAGGGCCCCTGCCCCCTCCCTCTTCAGTCCTGACGAAGGGTCTCGGCCCAAAACATTGACTGCTTGTTTCCACGGATGCTGCCCGACCTGCTGAGTTCCTCCAGCGTGTTGCTCAGGGGAATGACTGATTGAGAACTACACAGGAAGTATTGGACAAAGAGCGCTACAGAAGAAGCACTGCCCCAAGTACGATGAATGGAGAATATTTTATCAGTAGGGCCAAGAAGTGAGTACAACAGCAGAAAGGAATGGGTCGGACATCCTTATTCTTAATAAAACAAGAAAAAGTTCTTCTGTCCCCTGCTCACGGGGCATACAAACAGCTGTAGTGAACATTCCACTGAGACATGCCAGAGGTCTGCATTGGATGGCACCACATTGTGGGCTGAGGGGCCCATACTCTGTTGTACTGTTCCACGTTCTCTATTTGTAAAGCCTACAACATCTGCATGATCACTGGAAACTTCAAAAATTGAGATGATTATAGGAAAGTGGCTATTTTCCCCAACAAGCTTTTGCCACTTTGACAGAGCATCTTCATTGCACTAGCTGGAGCATGATTTAACTCTCAGGCATGCAATTCAACCTGATTCTCCTCTCCAAGTGGTTAGCTCCACTATACGACCAACTAAGACAGAAAATTCAGCTGCATGGTCCACAGGCAAGGGCAGGATCTTTCACTGGCTCAGAGAAATATTGTGATTGTTCTCTACACATCCTCGCATTGAACCCACTGTGTACTGTACAGCCAAAATCTGTCAAATGATTAAATAGGATTTGAATGACACAAAATAACTACAGGCATTTTTGTGACATGCAACAAAATCTTCTATAAAATAAATACTGCTTCAGTCAAATGTCCTGTAAAGAGCGAAGTAAATATTTGGAAAATACTTAATTTTCTAAAAATTTGGAAAATTAACATACTAAATCATAACTCTGGAACCCTAAGGTAATATTTTAATGAAAAAAACTATCAGTGTTATAACACAACTTGAATTTATGTTTTGTTTTAACAGGTTAGTCTTGAACAGATTAGAATGTGACTTACCTAAAACCACCACACAAAATTCATTGCCTCTCATCTTTGAAGTACAAATGACTACCACATAGTTAGGTACTTTCTGTTGAACATGTACATCACCAAATGTTCTTAAGGTTTCTGAGATGCCTTCTGCCAGAGAATTCTGAGAAAAAACAACTTGCACCAGATCTCTTGAAACACTGGCAGCAAGTCGGGCAAGCCAGGGCAACTGTCCTGGAGACACAGTGAAAGAGGGGCCTCCAAGTTGTAAGTATCCATCTTTGAGGCTTGAGTCCTGTATAGCCTTCAGCATAATCTGTTCAAATTCTTCCCTGAGAGGCATTTGGTCTGGACCTGAAACAACCAAATATATATCACAGTCACTTAAGTCTAAAACGTGCGTAGAAAAAAAACAAGTAATCCAATAATTATTTAAGAAAAACATAATGCAGTAAACCCGTAACTTTTGAAGCATTTAATTTCCAGAAAATAGCCACAAATCCCAAAAACTATAAATACCATTTATTCCTGCTGTTTCCAGGAAGTTATATCATGGGCAAGGTCTACAGAGCTGACTGAGACTTAATTATTTGGAGTCTTGCCCAGAATCCTCTCAGGGTGGTAGTTCATATGAACACAGGTACAGGCACCAACACTCGGCTTTCAGGGATACATTTAGAACTTTGCTAGTAAAATACACGGATGTTGGGGGGGGGGGGGGTATCTGTTTTGACATCTTCCTCAAAAATCCCACACTATTAAAACAGAGATGCTGGATACTACTTACAGCAGTTCCTGCTGCAGTATTCCAGCAACTTCACCTGGAACACTATGTCACTGGGATTTCATCGCAAAAATGCAAAATCATCAAGGCTTCATATGGAAGTGTTTGAGGAATGTTGCTTTCCAACACCAGTCAAGGGAACAGGGTAGTGATATGCAGTTTACTAGCCAAGTTGTGCTCTCAATTGTTTCTGTTGCTATAAATCCACAGAAAGAATTCAATGGATGTAAGTTCATTGGCTGCACAGATTGCAGCTCTGGCAATCAACACTGGTATGCTGGCAGTAAATCTTTTCAGAACTCACAGCAAGTATAGTATAAGACAAGTTTCGAGAAATATGAGGCAAACACAGGCAAATAGGAATGACTCAGACGGACGTCTTGGCTGGCAGGGACAAGATGGGCCAGAAGGTCTGTTTCTGTGCTATAAATTTCATGCTATGACTCTATAGAAGAATTAATAGAATTAGTGTAAGTGAAATATTTCTGTTTGACTGCTTAATCTTACCTAGCTGAATCAGATATTGTATTGTTAAGAGAATCATATTTTCCACTGTTAGGATCTGGCTGTTGGAAACCCCCAGCTGTTCTAGTTCAGTTGAAGTCAGTTGTGGAAACTTGTAACAATTCACAAGTAGAGGGCTTACTACAATATCACCAACATTGCCATAAAAATATGGTAAAGCACCGTAACCTGCAAAATGAAGAAGATAGTTTAGTCTCTCATTAGTTTTCAAGATAAATTTTATTTTGTCTGCATTGGGATATGTCTTTGATACTTACCTGGTAATGATGGTTAGTGATGAATTTGCTGAAAAATAGCTGCTCCAACCGTCACAGTGAACTTCTGACACATGGTAGAGCCTTCAGCATGTAATTCTTACATGCGGAAGGGGTGACAGAAGCCCTGCCTACTGACCACACTGCCTACCCCCAACCTTACCCCATGAAAATGCAGATGAAATCTGTCTAGGCCACATGTCAGATGTAAATGTTTTCAAGACACTACCATTGTTTCAGGAACACTAAATATATTCCACAACTATTAATAAATAAATAAATGATCATTTCTGAAATAATAATAAAATAAAAATCTTAAAATACAGATGATGGGTTAAGCCTTTACTTTAATTGTGGATGTTCTGCCCTCACTCAATTGTTTTCTCTGTTTTCTTAAACTAGACAAACAGATAACTCCAATCCTGATGTAGCTGTAGTAAAAGATGATTTTATTATCCACCAATGTGTTACAGTACACGAGGAGCCAGTGTTAAAAGACAGTTCTTCTCGGCGTTCTTACGAAAGGCAGATCCAAATATTGATTGAAATTCCTTCAACTTCTAACAAGTGTTCTTGGTTCTTGGTCCTCCAAAATATTCTGCATGGAATATAAACTGGAGGTGGCGGAGGGTGGACTTAAGAAGGAGATTTTTGAAGAAGAAGAGCTGTCTTAAATTTAATTGGGTTTGATTGTGTGACTATGGTAAGATGAAGATTATTCCATGCTTTAATTGTGCGGGGTAAGAATGAATTGCTGTACACATCTGACTTGGTAGTTAGTATTTCAAATTGAAATGAGTGCCCTCGTCTGCTCCTAATAGGTTTGGGTTTGGTGTAGGATTGGCAGTCTATGTCAAGCTGACCATTTAACATTTTGCAAAAACAGGCCAGACGGTGTGCTTCACATCTATTTTGGAGAGGGTTTCACTTTAATTAATTCAAAAGTTGGGTAATTCTCGCTTCTCTCTCATAGGTATTAGGGACAAATTGGGCTGCCTGTCTCTGGATACGCTCGATGGAGGTAGTGTTTTTGTTTGTGTATGGGTCCCATGCAGCAGTTGCATATTCCAGATGTGGCCGAACAAGGGTGAGGTACAACTTCTCCTTGACAGAAGTCGAACAAGGATGAAAATTGCATCTCAGAAAATTTAGGACTCCTGTTGCATTCACTGTTGCATGATGCATCTGACCATTCCAACGCAGATCATTCTGGATTTTGATACCAAGATATTTGATCTGTTTGGTTTCTTTAAGGGTGACGCCCAGGATTTTATATGATGTTTTACCTGGTTTTCTCTTCCTGGTGACTCACATGGTTTCACATTTGGAACCATTCAACCATACTATCAAGATCTTTTTGGAGAGCATCTTCATCATCAGCTGACTTAATTGGACAGTATATCAAACAGTCATCAGCAAAAGTCTAGTAGTGCTTATGACTTTTTTGTGGATGTCATTAATGTAAAGTAAAAACAAATGTGGGCTCAGCACTGTGCCCTGGGGTGTACCACTTAATACTGGATGCCATTCAGAGATTTTTCCATTCATGCACACATGCTGAAGATGTTTTGTCAAGAAACTGGAAATCCATCTTTTAGTATTAAAGCGAACACCATAGAAGTCAAGCTTCCGAAGTAATCTTTGGTGGGGAATGACATTGAATGCTTTAGAGAAGTCAAACACTACTAAATCAATGGTGACATTTTTATCAAAGTTTTTGGCCAGGTCATTTGTTGTCAGGATAAGCTGAGACTCGCATGATCTATGCTTCCTAAAAGCATGCTGGTTGTCAGCAAGAATATTATGTCTGCTAAGGTGCCTCATCAGATTGCTGTGAATTATTTTCTCCAAGAGTTTGCAGCAAGTGTGTGTTAATGAAACAGGCCAATAATTTGCTGGGTTGGTGGTTGAATCCTTTTTAAAGAGAGGGGTGATGTTTGCCTTTCTCCAAACCAGAGGAAGATCACCTGAGTCGAGCGACTGCTGGAAGGTAAACTGCAGAACAGGAGCTGGTTCTTCAAGCTGCGATCTGGAGGGCTTGATTCTGAATCTGGCCTGGCCCAATAGCTTTTGTCATATTGATGTTGAGCAGTAACTTTTTGACACCTTCAACCTCAATTTCAATAGGAGGCATATCAATATACGGGCTGGACGGTAGATCAGGAAAAGATGAAGGTTCCGTATCTTCCCAGGTAAAGACATTTTGAGACATCTTAACGAATGAATGAATATACAAGCGATTATATAATGGCCAACAAGATGACAAAAATTAATTGCTTAACAATGCAATAATGAGTGATCAACAACAGCTGTGAACTTGCAATTAAGCAATGGGACCTAGTAATTAGAAATAAAATAACAATCCAAATCAGGAAATACATAACAATGGGTATTCTACTCAAAAGTTAAGCAGGTATAACTAACTAGTTGGTAAACGTGTTGAGTAGAAAATAAAATTAATTTTAATGTCTTTGAATTCTCCACCCTTGATTTCAAACAGATGCCCAAATGGAAAAAAGTTTGGCTTCAGGTCCACCCTCTATATGCACTTGGATAAATATCATGCTGCAGGTCCTATCAGCAG